>NC_031790.1:178199-181504 GCF_001522545.3 Parus major
CCACCCCCGACAGGGAGACCACCCCTCCGAACAAACAGGTCCCGCCCCCGGCTCGGTTTCTCCCCCGGACCCCCCATCCCAGATGTTTCCCGGGGTTCTCTGTCTCAGAGCGGCTCTCGGGGACCCCCGGCCCGGGCGGCTCTGGGGCTCCCCCATATCAGAACGGCTCTTGGGGGCCCCGTTCCCGGCATGTTCGGGGGTCCCCCGTCCCACATCAATTTTCGGAGACTCCCGTCCACTGAGAGTTCTCGGGGTCACGCACCCCAAGGACAGTTCTCAGCTATCCCGGGCTGTTCTGGGAGACCCCCAGGCGCTTCTCGGGGTTCTCAGCGCAGCCCCGACAGTGCCCATGTCCCGCACAGCCCTCCGCAGTGCCCGTACCCCCAAACGCAGCCCCCGGGGGCAGAAAATGGCATTTCCAGGGATTTCCCTCATTTCCCAGCCGGAGTGGGGGCGCATATCAGGGATGTTCGCGGGGACCGAAGCAGTTCGGAGCCTGGAGCTTTTTGGGGTGTAAATGCGTCTCAACTTTAGCCCAAATCATCCAAATTCTGCCTCTCAGCTCCCCGTGGCCATGACCCTCCCGAAGACGTGTTCTTGGGCGGCAGGAGGTGGCCCGGGGGGACACGGGAGGTGACCTGAGGCAGAGGGGTAGGTGAGGGGAGGGACAGCGGGTGGGCTCTCGCCCGGCGGTGTCCCCAGAATGTGTTAAATCGACATTAGCAGCTCATTGTTCCCCCAGCCCTCCCCCGCTGCCCACATCTGGCTGGGACCGCCTGGGGGAGGGCTGCTCGTGGGATTTCGGGGTGGCCCTCCGTCGAGTCCCCTTTCTCTCCCCAGAGCCTTCCTCCACATTCGGGGTCTCCTTAAAGTTGGGAGAGTAGCAAGGACGCGGAGATGGGGGAGGTTCCCCCAAAACTCCCGGGGCGTCTCGCCCCCCACCCCTGCGGGCTCGTGGGCCACGGGGAGAAACTCATCCACGACCCCTCACCTTCACACACGGGGGAAATAACGGGGGCCCGAGGTCTCCGAGCCCCCGGAGGCCGAGCTGGGGTTTAAGGCCCCCAGTTTGTCCCCAGAGGTAGTGATGGTTCCAGTGCTCTGTCAGGATTTGTCTCAGGCTTTGGCTGGGGAGGTGGAGGGGGTAGGAATATCCTCGTGCCCCCAGCTCCCGGGAAAAAATGTGTCTGGGGGAGTGGGATGGGGTGGGAGATGGTGAATGGAGTGATGGACGATCCTGGGATGTCCGAGGCTCCTGAGGCACCTAAAAGCCCTGGGGTGGCTGAGAGTCCTGGGGTGTCAGATGTCACCTTACACCCCTCATCCCTTCCATCCCATGAATCCCCCCATCCATTCATGTGGCCATCACCCCCAGAGCGCCAGATGTCACTTCCCGGTGGATGAAACACATTGGAGAGGCTCTACTGTGTTTGTAGAACCTACAAAAATGTTGGGAAGCACTCCAAAACTTCAGGGCTGCCAGTGCCTTTTTATGATTTAGGAGATCATAGGAGTGCAAAGTTGGGGGGAACCTGGGGAGTGCGGGGTGGCACAGGACGTTCACCTCCCACTGTCCCCTGTTGAGAACCAGCTGTGTCCTCATGCCTTGAGGATTCATCCCATATTTATGGGATATATGGGAAAAAACAATGCATAAGGTGATTATTTATATTTTTTATCAACCTAGGACTCACACAGACCCCTGGACATATCCATACCCCTACTCCATGTACCCCTGAACAAGGAGCTGTCTGTGAAGAAGGGGCAGATTTGAGCTTCCCCATTCAGCACGTGGCTGGAAATGTTAATTAAACACAGGGCAATAAAACATCTGGAGGGCTGGGAGCGGGGAAGGGCCAGCCGGCACGACCCCCCACAGCTGCCTCCTGCTTTTCCTTGGGAATCTTGGGCAGGGGGGACTGGGGTCACCAGCGATTTCGACGGTACAAAAGCCTTTTCATGAAGTATTTCAGGCAAAGCAACTGAAGAACCTTTGTGGTGCAGAGCAAGGGGCTGCCGGGGGGTGGTGGAGTCTGGTGGCCCCGGGGGTTTGGGGATTGGAGCTGGCTGGAGATTGGGGTTCACGGTCAGGCTGTGGGTGATGGGATGGGACAAAGACAATGCTTTGGAGATGCTGGATTAAAGCCATGCCACCCCACCAGCCCCGCAGGTGCCTGTCATGGGGGAACGAGCCCATCCGGTAAAAAATAAACGGGAAAAAGGTTTTTCCAATGAGTCTGTCTTGCCGGCTGGCTGGTCCCATCACGGCAGGACCCTGCTCCCAGTGTGGGGACGGATGGGCATCTCCCTCTGAGCACTCCCTGGGGTACGGACAGGGACACTGGAGTAGACGGGGGGTCGCTCTGGTGTGGTGAAACACGAGGGTGAGATGTGGCGGGCCAGGTGAGATGTCGGCTTTGCTGAGACATGGAGGCACACAAATGGGACAGGAATAGCGGAGGGAGGGGTACCCTGGGTAGGATGGGGGCACTCAGGGAGGGCGGAGGCAACATGGATGGAATTTGGGGGGGACCGTGAGCAAGCTGAGAATACTCAGATGGATCAGAAGTGTCACCCCGCATAGAATGGGGGGACCACGGGTGGGATGGGAAGACTCGGATGGGAGGTGACAACCTGCACGGGACGGGGCGACCCCAGCTGGGGCACCCTGGACGAGGCGGCGAAACCCTGGCTGGGATAAGGACGGGATAGGGAGCCCGGGCAGGATGGGGGTCCCCGAACGTGCAGGGGGCCTCGGAGGCGGCGGGACCGAGCGTGGGCGCCCCGTGGGCAGCGGGGCCGGTGCGGGGAGCAGTGCGGGCCCGGCGGGGCGGCGCGAGCCCCTGCCCGGCCCCCGGTGTCGGTTTGCATCCCGGCTCCTCCCCGCCCCGCCGCCCCGCGCATTCCCGACCCTCCGGGCGGTGGCGGCGGCGGCGGCGGGGCCCGGCGGGGCCGGGGCGGGACCCCACGATGCCGCAGCTGGAACCGACGGGGGGAGACGACTTGGGGGCCCCCGACGAGCTCATCGCCTTCCAGGACGAGGGCGAGGAGCAGGACAAGGGCGCGGGGCGCGGCTCGGCCCACGGGGACCTGGACGAGCTCAAGTCCTCGCTGGTCAGCGAGACCGAGAACCGGGGGGGCCCCGGCCCCGTGGTCGGCCCCGGCCCCGAGGTGAGGCGAGGGGCGGCGGGGAGCCGGGGGGAGGCGCCCCCCGCCCGGCCCTGCTCCGCTCACCGCCTCTCCCCGCAGGCGGAGCGGCCCCCGCCGCCCCGGGAAAGTTTCCAGAAGCCGCGGGACTCCCTGGC
>NC_031790.1:181946-188687 GCF_001522545.3 Parus major
CCCGCGGCCCCGGGGCCCGCCCCCCGCCCCACTAACGGGCTCCGGCCGCTTCCCCGCGGATGCCTCGGTGCCTCCCATGGCTCCACGGAGCAGCCGGACTCGGGACACCCCCAGGGACACCCCCAGAGCTTTCAGGGAGTGACCAGCACCGGGTTCCGCCACGCCCCGGGACTCCCCCCATGCAGCCGAGATCCCCTCCCGGGGAGACCGCGCTCCCCTGTAGCGGGGACACCTCCCAGAAGGACCGAGGACACGCCCAAGGGACCGGGACACCCCCAGAGAGACCCATCCGGGCCCCTCCCCAGCGGGGATCCCCCAGCAGAACCAAGGATCCCCCTAAGGGGCTTGGGCACCCCCAAAGGGACATACCCAGGTGCCCCTCAAGTGGGAACCCCTAGAAAATCAAGGACCCTCCCACCACAAGTGACTTAGGCACCCCCAGAGGAGCTCACCCACGCCCCACAAGTGCGGATCACCCTCCACGAGAACCAAGGACTCCCCCAAGGGACTTGGGCACCCCCAGAGGGAGTTCCCCGTGCCCCCCATGCACCCAGCCTCGCCCCTTTCCGCGGGTGCGCCCCCCACCCCTCCGCCTGCTGACTCCCCCCTTCCTTCTCTCCCCAGTGGTCAGACGACAGCAGGATGGGGGCTTTTTTAAGGGCCCTCCCTACCCCGGCTACCCCTTCCTGATGCTCCCTGAGCTGGGCAGCCCCTACCTCGCCAATGGAGCCCTCTCCCCCGGCGGAGCGCGCACCGTAAGTGCCCCCCCGAACCCTCCCTAACCCCCCTTTATTTTTGGTTCACTTTGCCCCTGTGAGGGGGCTTCACTCTGGGGGACCCGCCCCGAAACCTGACCCAGAGCTGCCGCTTTTCTCATTTAAACGGGTTTTAAAGCCGTTAATGGGCCAACATTGGCCGCGGGGGGAGAAGTGATTAAGCAAATTGAGCGAGAACTGGGTGGTGGGGGGCGAGTTGGGAGAGGGGGAGCGATCCCCTGCCCTCAGCAGAATCCCTCGACCCCCAAACCATCCCCCCTCAATTTCTCTCCCTGAAAAGTCGTTTCAGGGATATAAAGGTGTTTTAGGAGCAGAAGGTGTTCCCTACAGGGCCATCCTGGGAGGAATTCTCAGCCCCCGAGGGAATTCTCAGCCCTCCGGGGGTCCTGAGCCTTCGGGGAGGGAGGGATGCTGACCCGGGCACTGGTACCCTCCGAATCCTGGGCTGGAGCACCGCACCTCAGTCCTGATTGTCCAGGTGTATTTCTCACTCCGGTGATGCTTTTCCACATATCATTTCTCTGGATCCATAGGGAACTCTGTTCCCATGTGGAATGTATATGGGATATTGTGGCGTTTGTAATGGTTTGAAATCCCAGAATCCAGCTGGTTTGCGCAGAGAGTTTTCCATATTTTCAGGATTTTCCTACTTTTGCTTTCCTGGAAGCAACTGGTTGGAGTGGCCGTGAGGTGCAAATCCCTTCATGGGGATGGGGAGGGCAGATAAGCTAATTATCCTGGTGTTTTGCCGGGGCTGGATAAAGGTTGTATTCTCAATTTGTCACTTTTGGGATTACGAGGTTTTGGGGATGAAGCACGATTGACCACGATGCCAAACACTGGCGAGGAATCCGGGATAATGAGAAGGGATTGGGGTTGGGATCTGTCACAAGCGGCCACTAACGATGATTTAATGAATCCCAGAAAGGGGATTAATTAACAGGGGCTGGAGCTGGTGTCGCCTCCCGGATGTTCTAGAGAGATGACTGGGGTTGGGAAGGATTGGGGCTGAATTCCGATGGACTGGGGCCTCTGCGTGGAGCCAAGTTAGTGAGGGGTGTATGTGGGGGAGCTGGGGATGATGGGGGTGGGTTGGCTGAATTTTGTGATGCTGCTCCCACGGCGTGGCAGCACGGGGATCCCCCAAATCCCAGGACATCATCACACCTGGTGCAACTGGATGGGCACGGTGTCCCTGATCCCATACTGGATCCATCTGGGCACAGCACCCCTGATCCTGTACCAGATCCAGCAAGGCTCAACATCCTTCTGCTACATCCATAACAGAAAATGACAGGATAGAACATCCTTGATCCTCGTCTGGATCCAGCCAGGCACAGCATCTTTGATCCTGTGCTGGATCCGTTCGGGTGCAGCATCCTCGGTCCCAAACCAGATCCTGCTGATCTCATATTGGATGCAGCCAGGCTCAGCCTCATTGATCCTGTTCCTGATCCATCCAGGCACAGCATCCCTGATCCTGTACTGAATCTGTCTGGCACAGCATCCTGGATCTGATTCTGGATCCATCCTCAGTCTCTTCAGTCCCGTACCGCAACCATCTGGGAACAGAATCCTTGACCCTGTACCCGATGGATCTGGGCTCGGCATCCCTGATCCCCTACCGGAGACATCCAGGCACAGCCTTCCCAATCCTCTGCTGGAAGCAGCCTCCCAATCCCTTCTGGATCCAGCTGGGTGCAGCATCCCCACATGCAGCATCGCCCGGAGGCACTGAGCTTGCCAAACCCGCCTCCCACCCTCACCCCGGGAGGCTGCGGATGAGCCTGGACACGTGGAGCACCGGGGTGGCAGGAGGCACAGCCGGCCTTGGGAACCGTCTTCTTCTTGTTTCCTTCTTTTTTTTTGCCCCAGCATTGGAGGAAACAAGCTGATCTGCAGGATCCAGCCATCCCAGTGGCCGTGGCACCCTGCCTCACGTTTCACAGCCGGGTGTTGTGGATTGAACCGCAGGGAGAAGAAAGATTTTGGGAGAAGAAATGCAAACCCCAATTAATCTCTGTGGCCGGGAGATGCTCGGAGGAGGTGGCCAGGAAGGTGCTGGATGAGTCTGCAGATGCCAGGGCTGATCTGGCCAAACAACTGGAGGACTTTTTTTTGGAACACCGGGCAGGAAAGCAGTGCTTCTGCACTTCTCCTCTCCAAAATCTTAATAAACCTGGGATATCCATGGAAATCTGGGAAACATTTAGGAATATGTTTACACACTCCAAAGCAGGAAGTCTCATCCCTATGCCAAGCCACCAAGCACCAATGGATGGATGCTCCTGCTCTTCAATCTGTGTGAATTCACTTTGCTCCTGGGTTATTTCCAAATGGGATCCTGGAATTTGGGAAGTGTCCGTGGTCCCCAAATCACTTTCCTGGCAATTTCTGTCCAGGGAGTACTTTTGGGGCTCTGCTCTGATGCTGAAGGAATTTGTTGGAATCTAACGATGGCATTGCTGTTCGGAGCAGCATTTTAGCCTGGGTTTCTTCATGGGGAATCAGAACCTGGAGACCTGTGAAGCTCCTTGAGATCATTCCCAGCAACACAAAGATATCCAGGTCGGGATGGGAAGGAAATGCTCTGGACATGCATGAGCTGGATGGATGCAAATCCCTACTGCCATGATGCTGCGTCCGTTCCTTCAGGATTGTGTGGAGCTGCTGGTTTTATCCCAAACCCAGAGTGAGATGGATCCATCCCGGGGTAAAATCTCATCCCAGCATCTCTCTCCTGCTTGGGAAGTGGACGGGAAGCAGGCACGGCACTGCCGGAGCAGTGAAACAGAGACCATGCACAGGATTGGCATTATTCCCAAAAAAATCAGTTTAACCCCAGGAATTCGAGTCTGGAGGCGAAGATTTAAATAAATCCAAACCTTCCTCAGGCATGGAATTCCATCCAAACAGCTTTCCCGACGCCATGCCCGGTGTAATTAATGCACCTCGATGTAATTAATGCGCCTCGGTAGGCTGCGATCCCAAAATAAATGAGGGAAAAATCAATAACCTGGGCTTATTCCGGCTTCTTTTGCGCCACTCCTGCAATGAATTCCCGAGGATACAGAGCCGTATCTGTCTCCTAAAGAAAATAGATCCTTAACTGCACTGCTGCCAAGGAAAATGATTAAAATACGGATTTTTGGCAGGAAAAAGGGTTGCTCCAAAAACTGGGCGGGTCTTGCTGGCGGTTCTGGCAGAGCGTGGAGGGTTTTGGCATTGGGATGCAGACGGAGGTGTTGGAATGGGGGGATTTTTCCGGCGTGGGGGCTCACTCGATGGATGCTCAGCATCCTCGGACCACGGCAGTTCCCGCTTCCTCCTGCACTAATTTGGGATTTTCTGGTTTATTTGGGATTTGCCCCCCATCGGTGCCGCCTTCCTTCCCCACCTGGAAAATATTAAGGAAAAGCCCTGTTTTTTCGCACTTTTTGGCTTGTCCGTGTTGCTCTGTGCAGCTGCTGGGTTGATCCAGTCCTCCCCGGCTCTGAGCCCTCCCCGTGCCTCAGTTTCCCTGCTCCCAGACTCTCCTGACTGCTCTGCAGAGCTGCCGCACACAATGGCCCTTTTATCCCGCTCCTTAATTATGTTCTTCGGCTAATTACCCTGCGGGCGGAGTTTGTAGACCTACAGGAGATTTCCACTCCCCCCACCCCCCAAATCTCCCTCCTCCCTCCTTTTCTAACACGATTCCCAAATTAAAGCGATGAAGTAAGTGCTCGGGGCGCCTCTGCTCAGCCCTGGGATTGTTCCGGGACTGAGGCGCATTCATCATCCTTCTGGAATTCCCAGCAGCTGCTTTTCATTAGTTTTCCTTCCTTGAAGTCGCTGGCGGGAGCTTGGGAGGGAAGAGGAACCCGGGGGGAAGTGCCCGGTGCATCCTGGATGGAGGAAGAGGAGGGATAAGGGAAGAAGGGACCGGGTGTGTTGTGTTCCGTGTCCCGGAGCTCGGGGCAGGCTGGAGGAGGAGGGGGAGATGTGTCCCTTCCCGGTTTGCCTCTTTTCTG
The DNA here is from genome assembly GCF_001522545.3 of Parus major. Classification (NCBI taxonomy): domain Eukaryota; kingdom Metazoa; phylum Chordata; class Aves; order Passeriformes; family Paridae; genus Parus; species Parus major. The sequence goes on from NC_031790.1 coordinate 186,736, forward strand.
CTGTTTTTTGGCAGCGGTTTCAGGCTGTGCGTTGGCCCCGGGGGTCCCGGAGCCTTTGGGATCCCAGAGCCTTTGGGATCCCGGAGCCTTTGGGATCCCGGAGCCTTTGGGATGCCGGAGCCCTGGGGACGCTGCCGGGGCTCTGGCAGAGGGCAGGACGGGGAGTGCTGTGCTGCTTTCCCCGGCTCAAGGATGCTCCGGGGAGGCTTTGGAGCAGCGGATTGTCGGTGCCGGGGCAGGCTGAGCCTGCTGGGATCCCCGTGCAGATGCAGGGAGATGAATGGATCCATTGAGGCAGACAAAAGCCTCGGGGCAGCAGCAGGATTGGGGCCACTGGATCAGGGAGTGGGGGCCCGGTGGGAGCTGAGCCTGTCCTGCCCCATGGCTGGGGGCACCCATGGCTGGGGGACGCTCGGGGTGTCCGTGGGATGCTCGAGTCACCCCGGGATGTTTGGGTCCTGTGTGTGGGGAGGGCTCTCGGGGCACTGAAGGGTGGGGGAGGCTCGGGATGCTCAGGGTGTGGAGGATGCTCGGGTATCCCGGTGCTGAGGCTCAGGCTCTGTCCCAGCAGCTGTCCTGGCAGTGCTCCAGCCTCATCCCGCTGCCTCCCATCCCTCTCCTGCCTTCCTGTGGGACCAAGTCCTTCAGCAGATGCCACCAGTGTCCCCAGAGTGGGGACAGGGGATCAGTGGGTGGAGATGAGGTCACACAAGTGCCACCACTCCCAGCTCATCCCTAATGGAGGGGGTTTTTAACTTTATTTTTCATCTCTCAGCTGCTTTTCCCACCTTCCCATCCCACCCCATTGCCATTTCCCATCTGGCATCTGTGGCTGTGTTGCAGGAATGGACAAATATCTGTCGTGAAGGTGTCACAAACCCTCATTCCCACCCCAAAATCCTTGTCCCTTGGGACACCCTTTGTCTTGCCAGTGTCACCCAAAAAATGCCAGAAGGAGACGTGGTGATGTCTCCTGCATCACCCCCACACTGCCCTTTAGAAAACCTAAATCCTGATGGGAAAATAACTCCTATCTGGAATTGTTGGGGCTCTCCCTGGGGTGGGGAGATGCAGGAGACCCTCCCAAAAGTCTCCTGGTTGGAATTTGTCATCCTGGTGTTCATGGGCAACATCTGGAGGAGATTATTTGGCTGGGAAGCGGATGGATGGCGGGAGTGGGGAAGAGATTTATGTCTTATTCCCTGGGCTGTAAATCGGAGCTCTAACTGGGATTTCTCCCTTCCCAGTTATCCCAGGGAAGCAGAATGCAGCAGCTGCACTGAGCTTGCAGGGTGGGTGATGGGCTCTGTGGGGCCGGGATGCTCCTGGGTTTCCTTCCTGAGTTTTGGCATTGGGGTGATTTTTTGGGGTGCAAAGGACAGCCCATCCTGGCTCAGGAGGGCGAGAATACAGGTTCCTACTTTTCCCTGTCCTTCCTCCCCTTCCCCCACTCCTTTTTTCCCTGGTTTGGGGCTTCCCCCCAGTCCCCTTTGGCACCATCCCCATCTGCAGCCTCAGCCCCTTCAGCCAGGAAAGGGATTGTCATAAGGATGGGCAGCTGGGAGTCACCTATCCCACAGCTTGTCCTGGGACAAAAGGATGGATATTTAAATGCATGGATGCCTGTGGGAATCTTCTGGGTGCCTTCCAGCTCGTCCTGGGGGTTTTGGGGATGGGGATGAAGCACTCGCATGCTGGGGTCATCTGGATCTTCTCCATGGTGCTTCCTGTGGGATCATCTCCGTCTGGAGCCTGGGCAAAGGGAAAAGACAGCAAAGAGGCTCCTGCCTCAGAGCCGCTGGCAGAATGGTCCCAAACAGAGCTTTTCTCTCCCAAAAGGAGGCCAGTGAGTACCAAGGCTGAGGCTTTGATCCCAGCAGAGAGGAGCCCGTGCTGGGACAGGGAGCGATGGGATGAGCAGTCCCTGGGATGTGCAGCACTGGGATGTGCAG
>NC_031790.1:189004-238529 GCF_001522545.3 Parus major
AGCTCCAGGATGTGACAATGTTGGCAGGTGCCACTCTGGGACACGCAGCCCCAGCCCAGCCCCAGGCAGGGCTTGCCAGTGTCACTTTTCCCCCTTCCCAGGGAAATCATCACAACTGGGTTGATCCCTGTGCAGAAGAGGAGCGGAAATCCTCTCATGAATTCCCTTAATTGGACGTCAGGGGATCCCCTGGCCCCTTTTCCTCTGGGGTCCTGGGGCTCCCAGAGGGATGGGCTCCAGCAGGGAAGGGGTTATCCCTGGTTTTAATTGGCTGGTAACGAGGACCCAGGACTGGCTCTAATCTCTCTGGAATGTGACCGATTTTCAACTATTTTCCTCTTTTTTTTTCTTTTTTTTTCTTTTTTCTGCTGTTTCACAGCTCAGATCCCCAAGTGGGGGGACAGTGGGGGCTGTGTCCCAGCTGGAGCCAAGGGGTGGGGAGGAAAAAAAGGGGAGGGGGGGCTCATTTTTCCACATCACCACTGAACCATTCACCAGCTCCCCCCGCTTTGTATATTTTGAAAGAGTCCCCCCTCTTCCTCCCCCTCCCTTCCCCTTTCCCTTCCCCAGGCTCCTGAAATGGCCTCAAAATGAGAATCAGCCTTTTATCCCCCAAACCTTCCCCCACTGCCGTCCCCCCTGCGCTGCCTCCCCGCCTGTCCCCATCCCCTGGCGCCTTCTGCGCTTACAGAGAGCCCAGAAATCCCCTTTGTGACGGAGCCCTGGGGTGTGAGGGGACATCTCCTGCCCTGTCCTGGACACAGCCACAGGGGGACACGGTGGGGGAGCAGCGAGGGGCTCATCCAGTGCTCAGAATGTGGGGTCTTGGCTTGGGACAGGTGGGGGGTCCCCAGTGCCATCCCAGCGTGGCTGCAAGCGTGGCCATGGCGCTGTTGGGACATTTGGGCTGCCCTGGCACTGTGGATCACCCAGATTTGGAGGATGCATCAAAGCTGTCACTTCGGGAGCAGCTCTTCCATCTCAGGGAGCGCTGGGTGACCGTGAGCCCGTGGGTGACAGTGAGCCTGGGGTGACACTGAGCTGGCAGATGGTGGCCAGCCCGTGGGTGACAGTGAGCCCACGGGTGATGTGGGGCCTGCAGGTCAGGGTGAGCCCAGGGTGACGAGGCCACTGCATTCCAGGCGTGCTCTGGGTGCGTGGTGTCTCAGCTGCCAGGGGATGGATCCAGTCATGGCACCTGTGGGATCATCCCAGTGGTGCCAAAAGTCTTCCCGTGGGGGCACTGGGAGCGCGGTGCTGGAGCGTCCCTGTGCCAGGATGGGGATGGGAAGAGCCCCCTGGCTCCTGGGTTAGGCAGTGAAGCGGGTTTTGGGGGATCCCCTGTGCCAGCAGCTGTGGAAATGGATCACGAGGAATCCTCATCAGCTTCAGGACTGTGCTGTGCCATGGGGGTCCTGGGTGGGGGTTCGTGGGTGCCAGCAGGGAGGGGGGCGATGGGGGGTGCTGGGGATGGAGTTCCTGGAGGCAGAGGAGGAGGAGGAGGAGACTAAAGGTGAAGGGAGGGACAGGATATCAGAAGTGCAGGCTGGAGATACTGGGGATGGAGGGGGGATACTGGAGGTACAGGAAGGGGTGGGGGGTGCAGGAGGGGCATGCTGGGGACAGGGGACAGCCAGAGGGGCTGCAGGGGGCACATGTGGCACATTGGGGGTGATAGGAGGCCACGTGAGGGGGAGGAACCCCCCAGCCCTGCAAGAGTTAACACCCCCCAAACTCCTCCTGGCCTTTCCTTCCAGCTGCCTCAGCTCAGGAAGGTCTGTATTTGGGGAAATTCCTGCAGGCAGCTGCTCCAGCCACATTCCCACATTCCCGAGCCCTGGCATCTCCAGGGACCCTCCCTCCTGCTGGCTTTGGGAAATGCCTCTGTCTCCCCAAACACTGCACAAAGCGCCTTTCTTTGGGGGTGCCAAGGAGACGCCCCAGTGTCACAGCGAGATGTTAACCCAGAAAGGGAGAAAAACCCCCAGAACCTCTTTGCCCCCAGCCCATGGGTTGGGGTGTCCTGGGCTGGGTTTGCAGGCGAGGCTGGGGAATGTTTTGGGGTTAGAGGATTGGTTCGGAGCTAGGGGATGTTTTGGGACTGGGGGGAGGTTTTGGTGCTGTGGGATCTTTTGGGGACAGGGTTTTTTTGAAGGGCTGTAGGAATGTTTTGGGGCTGGGTGAGGTGTTTCAGGGTTGGGAGCCTTTTTGGGCTGGGGGTGTTTTGGGGTCAGAGGGTGTTTGAGGCCAGGAGTGGGGTGATGTTTCAGGGCTGGTGCAGTGTATTGGGACAGGGTTTTTTGGGGTGTCCAAGGTTCTTGGAGGGCATTGTCCCATCCCTCCCACAGTACCTGCAGATGAAGTGGCCACTGCTGGACGTGCCGGCCGGGGCCACGCTGAAGGACAACCGCTCGCCCTCGCCCGCCCACCTGGTAAGAGCAGCCCCCAGTGCTGGGGTGGTGGGTTCCCAGCACCCTCAGATCCTGCAGCTGGGGAATCTGGGAGTGGTTTGGGCTGGAAGGGGCCTTAAAGAGCAAAGTGGCACAATCCTGCCGTGGGCAGGGACACCTTCCATTGTGTGTGAGCCCTGGTGACTGCCCTGCTGCCCACGGGGGTGTTCCTGGAGGGTGGCCGCAGGTCCCCTGCCACACGCTCTCCCCGCAGTCCAACAAGGTCCCGGTGGTGCAGCACGCCCATCACATGCACCCGCTGACGCCGCTCATCACCTACAGCAACGACCCCTTCCAGCCCGGCTCGCCGCCCGGCCACCTCTCCCCGGAGATCGACCCCAAGACAGGTGAGCAGGGCGTGGGGGACACCTCTGGGGGAACAGAGGGTGATGGTGGGGAGATTGTGCTGGGAATGGGGTCTGGGGCGTGCAGCCGGGGACCAGGGGGGGCCTTGCCCAGTGAAAGGCTGGGTTGGGGTGTGGGGATCCCCCCAGGACTCCACTGTGGCTGTTTCAGCTCTGCCCAGCCTGGGGTGACGGGTGCTGAGGGAATTGGGGTCCTCAGAGGGCACAGGGGGCTCCAAGGCTGCTGTGCCCCTGTTCTGACCTCCCTCCTTGCCCCCTCTCCCCCTCACAGGGATCCCACGGCCGCCGCACCCCCCCGAACTGCCCCCCTATTACCCGCTGTCTCCTGGAGCCGTGGGGCAGCTCCCGCACCCGCTGGGCTGGCTCGTGCCACAGTAAGGATGGACTGACCCTGGCACGGGGTTCCTGGGAATGCTGGGAGCCCCACTTCTGACTGAGACCCTCCTCCTCCTCCTCCTCCACTTTATCCCACTTTCCTGCGAGCTCAGCAGGATGCTGCAGCCTCCTGTGGGGGGTGGGAGGGGAGGTTTTTCCCTGCTGCTGGAAAACTTGGGAATGGAAAAATCTTTGCAGATGGAAATCAGCTGAAGACCAGTCCAAAGATGCCATGAACTGGGAAGGGATCTTTTTTCCCCCTGAAACTCGTGTTTTTGTAGGCAGGGACAGCCTGTGTACTCCATTCCTGCTGGTGGCTTCCGGCACCCCTATCCCGCCCTTGCCATGAACGCCTCCATGTCCAGGTGGGTCTCGGGAGGGACCCTCAGGGGCACCCTGGAGCTGGCACTGGGTTTTGGGACACTTCCCTGCTCACAGAGCATGGGCACAGAGCAGTCCCAGGAGATCAGGGTGGTCTCCTTGGCTGAAAATGCCACCAGAGCGGGTGGCTGGTCCTCAGGGATGGAGGAATCCCATGGGCTCAGGGCACCACTTGGGCTGCATCAGCGTCACCATCTCAAAGCTGGGGTGGGATCTGGGGGCTTTCAGCTGGACTCGGGGTCTCCAGCTGGCTTTGGGAAGTGCAGTGTGGATTTGGGGTTTGCAGAGCGTGTTTGGGGTTTCTAGAGCGGATTGGGGTTCCAGCATGTTCTCAGGTTTTCCAGTTCAGCTGGGTTGAGGCAGGTGGTCTCTCAACCCAGGAGGTTCTCAGGGTGGTCTTTGGCTGCCTGTGGGGAGGTGACCACCCCTCCTGTCCTCTTCCCCCGCTGCAGTTTGATGTCCAGCCGCTTCTCCCCGCACATGGTCCCGCCACCCACGCACGGGCTGCACCCCTCAGGCATCCCACACCCCACCATCGTCTCGCCCATCGTCAAGCAGGAGCCCTCCCAGCCCAGCGCCAGTCCTGGCGGCAGCTCGTGAGTGGGGCCGGGCCGGCTGTGGGGACGGGGGCTCTTACTGGGGGTCCTGACCCCCGTCCCACTCCTTCCAGGAAATCCCCGGTGGCCGTAAAGAAGGAGGAGGAGAAGAAACCTCACATCAAGAAGCCTCTCAATGCCTTCATGCTGTACATGAAGGAGATGAGGGCCAAGGTGGTGGCCGAGTGCACGCTGAAGGAGAGCGCTGCCATCAACCAGATCCTGGGCCGGCGGGTACGGTGGGGATCCCCCACGAGGGACCCTTCAGACCCCCTTGGCTTCACTTCTCCCCATGGATGGGACCCCAGACCTGGGGCTCTGCCAGCCCCGGGAGTCCCAGGGGGGTGCTGGTGGCACTGGGATGGGGAGGGATCATCAGCCCTCGGGGTCAGCAGTGTGGATTTGGGGATTCCAGCTGGACTCTGGGGCTCCCAGAGTGGCTCTGGGGTCCCCAGCATGCTCTCCCTTCCCCTTGCAGTGGCACTCGCTGTCACGGGAGGAGCAGGCCAAGTACTACGAGCTGGCGCGGAAGGAGCGGCAGCTGCACTCGCAGCTCTACCCGACCTGGTCAGCGCGGGACAACTACGTACGTGTGGCCCCGGCCACCCCGGCCGTGCCCGGGCTCTGGCGGGGGGAGGGAGCTGCCGGTGCTTGGGGATCGGTGTTGGGGTGCTGGGGGCAGCGGGTGACGGTGCCGAGCCCCCGCAGGTGCTCTGGGCCAGCCTGTTTCCCACCACAGCATCCACCACGGTGGCCAAAAGCCACGGAAGGACCTGAAATCATCTTTTCCAGGGCAAGAAAAAGAAGCGAAAGCGCGAGAAGCTGGCGCAGCAGCAAAGCCACGACGCGGACAGTGAGTACCCCCCCTCCGCCTCCCCCCGTGCCGGGCTCCGGCCCTCACGCCGTGCCTGTCCCTGCAGCCTCCCTGCCCTCCAAGAGCAAGAAGCCGTGCGTGCCGTACCTGCCGGCCGAGAAGCCGTGTGCCAGCCCAGCCTCGTCCCACGGCAGCATGCTGGACTCGCCGGCCACGCCGTCGGCAGCGCTGGCCTCGCCGGCCGCGCCGGCCGCCACCCACTCAGAGCAGGCCCAGCCGCTCTCGCTCACCACCAAGCCAGAGGGCAGGGCTCAGCTCGCCGTGCATTCCACCATCCTCACCAGCAAAGCCTCCTCTTCCTCCTCCTCCTCCTCCTCCTCCTCCTCCTCCAGCCTCGGCAGCCCACCCTCGCTCCTCTCCAGACCCATCCCCTTTGCCTCGGTGACCCCCACGGCTCTCCTGTCCTCCCCGCCCGGCTCCATCCCTGCCGCCCTGGCTGTGCTGCAGACACAGCCCCTCTCCCTGGTCACCAAACCTGCTGACTGAGGGAAAAGCCTCCTTCCCCTGCCTCCCCCCTCGGGCTCCTCCCCGCTGTACATTGCAGAAGCCACAATCAAGATTCAAACGCAGCCAAAACCATTATTGGTCAATATTTGACCCTTTCTGAACTCTTTGGAAGCAGACTCTAGAGGAAGAGGCTTTCTGCTCAGAGCTGCTGCCAGCAGTCAACTTAAAGACTGTTTTTATTAAAAAAAGGAAAAAAAAGGAAAAAAAAAAATAATGAAATAGACCCTCCACAAGCTGCCGATGATGGGAATCTCTGCGGGACGAACTGAGCGCTCCTCGCTGCCGTGGGGCACGGGGATGAAACCTGCGTGGTGATGCCAGCACCAAATACAGCAGGTGTTGACTGGAACTGGCACTCCATCCCGGATCCAGGAGCAGGAATTCCTCCAGCTGCTCCCAAATCCTCCCGTCCTGCTCCCATCCCCAGCTCTGTCCTGGCAAGGAGCTGGATCCTGCCCCAGGGATGCTGCTTCGTCGGTGCCGCTCCTGCCTGCAGTCCTGCTGGAGTGGGCAGGGTCTGGGGCTGAGCCCTGGGAGGGGTTGTGTTTTTATCACCTCAAAATCCTGTTATTTTTCACAAAAGGAAATAAAACTACAGCTGCAACTCACTGTGTGAGTGTGGTCTGTGTGGGAAGTGCTTGCTGCTTGTCCACTGGCACCTTCCTGGGAAGTTCCTCAGGACAGAGCTGCAGTCCTCCCCTGAACACCTCTGTCATGGGCACAGGGGGATTTTGGGGTGTCCACTGGGGTGTTCAGTTTGCTAGAGTTCTCCAGGCATCAGGACCTGGGGGGTTTGGTGAACCAGTGCCTGAGGGAGCGGGAGTTACTGGTGTGCACTGGGTCCTCTGTGCCTGCTTCTTCCAAAGCAGGGATGAAAAGACTGGAATTGAAAAGGACCAGCAGAAAACCAACCCAAAGGATTTTCAACCTATTTGGATTCCTCGGTTAGTTTAACAGGAAAAAAACATCAAATTTTCCCCTGCAACTTACGATTTTGTTTCTGTTACAGGCTGACTCGGAGCTGCACCTGCCTGGAGCTAATTTATGGGGTTCACAGCCCTGTTCCATTCCTCTCTGGAATTTCCTGCCCTTTTCCCAGGCCCAGCTCTCTACCCACACCCCCCTGCATTTTGGGGACCACAGTGTCCCCCAGTTCCCAGGCGTGGCGGTGGCAACATCCCAACCATCGGTGATGGGTGAGCCCATCCCGCAGCCGCTGCCTCTGGTGGGACTTTGGTGCATTTGGGTGACCAGTGACACTTTTTCCTCCTGCTGTGACATTTCTCTTCTCCTTTCCAGTGCTGAGGAGTTACCAGGGAAGTGTTTTTAAGGAAGTGGAGCAGCAGCAGTCACCTGTCTGCAGGTAGAGGGGAAAGGGAACTTCATGGTGGCCAAGGAGGATCTATCTGTGTTTTCTAGATGTGCAATATGTTGGCATCCATATCTGCAGCAGATGAGAGCTGGATTTGAGGATTTTCACATCAGAGATGGGCAAAACTACAAGAACTCACACCTGAACCAGCCCCCAACTACAGGCATGAGCCCTTGGCTGAGCCCTGGGGACACACCTGGGGCCAGGGCCAGCTCCCAGAACCTTGTGAAAGCTCCTGATGCCTTTGCCAGCCCAGTGGGACCTGAGGCAGGAGCATGGCTGCTCTGTCTAGCTCAGGACCATCATGTGAACAGCTGAAATTCCCAGCCTGGAGCATCCCAGAGCTCCCAGAGTCAAGCTGGGAGCCATGAACAGAGAACGCAGCTCACACAGCTGTTGGGTGCCACCAAATCCTCCGAGTACCCAGAGCACCCTTACTGTTGTCACACCCAAGACAACCCCAAATCTGGGAGATGCTTCCATTCCACGCTCCAAATTATTTAAATTTCTTGTTTTCAAAGAGAAAAGAATTGTGTAAATTCTGGAGCGGAGCACGATTGCTCCTCGGGAGCACCCGGGAGGAGCAGCCACGTGTCCCACAGTCGTGTGAGCATTGGGGTGGAGGGGATTAGGGTGTCACCCAAAACGTGCACGGCTGTCGATTGAAAAGAGGCAAAGCAGAGCTGTTTTTGAGAGAAACTGTTCCAAGAAACTGGTTTTGGTGAGGAACGCCCGGACGACATGCGGCCCTGCTCTCCCCAACACCAGGAGCAGGCTGCGGACAAACAGCTCCTTGAATTGGATTTCATGGGACATTAGAGGCATGAAGAGACCTGTCACAAGAATTAAATCTGAACCAGAGCCAGACAGCTTCAAACAGATGTTGGGCTTCAGCAGGAGAATATTCCTTTGTTTTACTCAGTGTTTTCCCATACGGAAAAGGAACATCTGTTCCAATGCTTTCGCAGCGCTCTGGAGCTGCGACGTCCTGGGATTATCCTGCCACAAGGAACTGGTCACCAAACCCTCCTGGCCTTGCTGCTCCTGGGGAAGGAGGAGAGACCAGGGATGCATTGCTCCAGTCCCGGGTGAACCCACTGGAGCTGTCATCGTGGAACAGATCACAGGATCAACGTGTCCATCATGCCTGCAGCAATAAAGCTGGATAAAAATACCGGATTCAGAATGGTTCTCCATGGAAAATGGGTCCTTCTGGATTTTATTCGTCCTCTGGAATACTTCTGTAGGAGGTGTCTCTGCTCATGAGAGAGGACTGGAGCAAATTGTTCTTTCTAAACCACATCCAGGGGAGAAAAGGCCAGGAGGAGATGGAGTTAGATGCTGGAGATGTCAGCAGCAGAGGGAAGGGATAGCACAGCGTGAGAGAGGTGGGACAGCTGGATCCTGCCCTAGCTGAGAGGCACACAACAGCTGGAAGAGGGGCCAGCATGCCTGTGATGGGGTCCTGGCGAGGCAGGGAGCTGGGAGCACCAGTGTGGATGATGGAGCTGGGACTGGGAACGAGCAGCTGTCCCTGGTATCTCCCAGTCACCGTCACTGCTGCCCATCCCAGAGTGAAACGAAGCTCGGGAGGCGTCTGGCGTCTCCTGCCTGGGGCTGCTCCAGGTGAGAAGATGCTGCAGAGCTGTGCTTGGGGTGGAAGCGGCTGCTCCATCCCTGGAGGTGTCCCTGGCCAGGCTGGACGGGACTTGGAGCCACCTGGGACGGTGGAAGGCGTCCCTGGCCACAGCAGCGGGGTGGAACGAGGTGATTCCTTTGAGATTCCATCCAGCCCAAATCATTCCCTGGTTCCATGGAAAGGCTGAACACTTTCTAGGAGGGGCACGGGCCCCCCTCAGCCCCAGCCCCTGGGGTTCATTGCCAGGAGCTCGTTAAGGGCTCCTTGGGAGCATCTGGGAGCCAGCTTGGAGCTTTCCCGGCCGCTTTCTGGGTACGGGGTTATTCTGTCACCTCAGCCCGATTGCTTAATTGCAGCCCCCTCCCCCAGCCCCCTCCCCACCCCAGCCTTTCCCCCGCCCCCCCTGCAGGCTGGCCAGGCACTAATTGAAAAGCCTAATGAGGTCCCAGGGGTCTCCTGCAGAGATGGAGCTAATTAGGGGCTCCACCACCAACTCCGAGGTTTCTTCAAACCTCTTTTTTTCGGGGGCTGGAGGGGAGGGCGCACCAGATGTCCTGTTATCCCACTCTGCACCGGGATAAGGCTGGTGCTCCACGCTCTCCGGGCTCCTGCCAAAGCAGCTGGTGCAGAGGCAGTGGCTACACTTAATCCATTTTAATTAGCATCATTAAATTCTTCCATTTGCTAATTGTTTCTCCTTTTGATCCTTTATCCTGACCAGATTAGCCCTCAGGGGGAAGGGGCGGGATGGGGGATGCAGACATGTCAGATGAGGTGAGGACTTTATTATCTTGACACCAGACCTTGGGACACCACATTAAAACACCCCAATTAGTGTTAATTAAGGCCAGATTTGTGTGTCCAGCCTGCTCTTGGTGGCTGCTCTCAGAGTCATCCCCAAAAAGTGAATCCACGAGGATTTGTGAGAAATGATGGCACCAGTCCAGGAGTGTGGAGCTGCTGCGCAGGTGATGACGAGCTCAGGTGTTGGGGTCTCTGCAGGGCCAGGAGCCGAATCCTGCCGTCCTTGTGGGGTCTCCAGCCCGGGATATTCCCTGAATCCGCGATCCAGGAGCAGCAGATGCCAAATGTTGTCTTTTCTAGCGAGGCAAACGCCCCGGTGACCACACCCAGGCCACTCGGACCACTACCCACAAACAGCAATGGGATGGAAAATCCCTGGAATTGGGGAAAAACGGGAATGGGGGGAAAAATCTGGAACTGGGGGAAAAAATGGAATCGGGAAAAAAAAACGGGGGGGGGGGAAAGGGGGAATTGAGGGGAAAAAACGGGAATAAAAAAAAATGGAAATTGGGGAAAAAAAAAACGGGAATTGTGGAAAAGCGGAAATGGGGGGAAAAAAAGGGAATTGGGGAAAAAAAACCAAAATGGGAATAAAGAAAGTCCTGGGAATTGGGAAAATTCGGGAAAAATCCCAGGGGCGGATGGGAAAATTTGGGTGGCAATGGGGAAAAATGGGAAAAAAAGGGAAAAAAAAGAGGGAGACTGGTGCAGGTTTGGGTCCAAAGCTCCATGAAAGGTTCCTGAGGGACTTCCAGAAGGTTCTGGAGCCACCCTGGGGTTCTAGACTATCCTGGCTGGTGCTGAGGTTCTAGATCGTTCCGCGGGTTCTAGAGCGTTCCGCGGGTTCTAGAGCGTTCCACGGGTTCTAGAGCGTTCCGCGGGTTCTAGAGCGTTCTGCGGTTTCTAGAGTGTTCTGTGGGTTCTAGAGTGTTCTGCAGGTTCTAGACTATCCTGCAGGGTGCTGAGTGGTGCTGAGGGTCTAGATCACCCTATGGGTCCTGAGCATCTTCCAGAAGGTCCTGGATAAATCCTGAGGGTCCTGAGCGTCTTCCAGAAGGTTCTGGATCCATCCCAAAGGTCCTGAGCGTCTTCCAGATGGTCCTGGATAAATCCTGAGGGTCCTGAGCATCTTCCAGAAGGTTCTGGATCCATCCCGAGGGTCCTGAGCGTCTTCCAGAAGGTCCTGGATCCATCCTGAGGGTCCTGAGCGTCTTCCAGAAGGTTCTGGATCCGTCCCGAGGGTCCTGAAGGCTGCTGAGGTTCTCCCGGGGTTTTGGACTGTCCTGGCTGATCTGGAACCTCAGCACCGAGCGGGGTCCAGCAGAATAGTCCAGAATCCCCGGACTGGTTCCAAAACCTCAGGACTCTCTGGATGGATTTTGGGCTGAAATTTGGGGATTTTGGGGGAAAATCTGGGATTTTGGGGTGAAATCCCAGGGGATTTTGGTATGAAATCCCGGGATTTTGGGGCAAAATTCGGGAATTTTGGGGGTGAAATTTGGGGGTTTCGGGTGGAAATCCCGGCGGGAATTTGGGCTGAAGTCCCGGGGGGGCGTTTTGGGGTGAAATCCGGGGATTTTGGGGTTTTTGTGGCCGCGCGAGGCCCCGGGAGCAGCAGCAGCACCCGCGCCGGGGCCGCTCCCACGGTGACACCGAGAGGGCAAAAAACCCCGGCCCGGTTTGGGCCTGGACTCTCAGGGCCGGGAAGCAGACCCCAAAGCGTTAGGTTTCACCCCAAACCGGCAGGTTTCACCCCAAAATGCGGCCGTGACCGCGGAGATGTTGCGTGAGGGGGCACCGCAGCCGCCAGGGGGCGCCAACGGCCCCCAGAAGGGCTCCGGCTCCCTAAGCCCCGCCCCCAGCCGGAACAAGCCCCGCCCACCCGCGCGGCCACGCCCTTAGCACCCCGGTAAGCCACGCCCCGCGCGCTGGACCCCGCCCAATGGTTCGAGCCCCACCTCGTTCCCCTCGGCTCCGCCCCTTCGCCGCCGTTCTCGCTCCCTCCCATATCTCGCGATATCAGTGCCCGGAAGCGGCAGCTGCGGCCCGAGCCGGCGCTGAGGGGCCCGCCCGCAATGGAGGCCCCGCGCCCGCTGCTGCTCCTGCTGCTCCTGGCGCTCTGCGCCGCCCGTGCCGTGGGTGAGCAGCCTCTGGCACACCGAGCGGGGGGCCTGGCGGGTCCGGGGAGGGGTCGCGGAGCTGCAGCGGACGGGAGAACTGTGGCAGGGGCAGGAGAGGGCAGCGAAGCCCCGGGGCCGGGGGTGGGTCAGGCCCCGCGCTCGGTTTGCGGCTCTGCCCGTGAGCCCCGGTCACTCGGGGGTTCCCCCTCCCGCCTTGGGAACCCCCGTTCCCCACCCCCCTCGCGGTTCCCTTCCCTCTCTGCTCCCGCCTGCCCCCGTGGGTTCCCCCCGGCCCCTGTGGGCTCCCCCCGGGGGTTCCAGCGTCCCTCTGGGGCGATTTCCCCTCTGCTGCCCAGCCCTCAGCCCCCCGGTGCCGACTGACTGACTGCTCCCCCTGTTTGCCCACAGCAGAGACCTCACAAACGGAGACCGGCGAATCGGGGGCAGCCGGGGCACCTGGAGCAGCTGACAACCAGGAAAAACAGAGCACATCCACAGAGAACAAAAACCAGCAGGATAAACTCAACAATGGCAACTCTAAAACAGGCGCGAATGGCGGGACCAACGTGGATGTGAACAAAGACAAGGAACAGAGCAACAATCCGACTGAAAATAACAGCAAAGAGGACGAGGAGAAGAAGAAGAAGGAGTCACAGAAAACCAGCGCCACGGAGGATGCTCAGAATGGCCAAAGTGCAAATGGGGGTAGCGAAAGCAACGATGCAGGAGGCAAGGAAGAAGGAAATGGAGGCCAGAACAGCAGCAGTGGTAGCACAGGCAGCACAGATGGTGGCACTGGTGGCCAGGGCAACACTGGCAGTGACACTCAGGGCCAGGGCAACACAGGCAGTGGCACTGGTGGCCAGGGCAACACAGGCGGTGGCACTCAGGGCCAGGGTAACACAGACAGTGGCACTCAGGGACAGGGCAACACAGGCAGCAACACTGGTGGCCAGGGCAACACAGACAGTGACACTCAGGGCCAGGGCAACACAGGCAGCAGCACTCAGGGACAGGGCAACACTGGCAGCAGCACTGATGGCCAGAGTGGCAGCAACAACAACGGGCAGAGTGAAGACCAGAACAGCCAGGATGGCAAGCAGCCTGGCAGCTCTGAGAAGAAGAACACCGAGGGAGACGGAAGTGACAAGGGCAAGGCTGACACCAGCAAGAGCAGCGGCGACAAGGACAACGAGAACACAAATGGCAGCAACACCCAGGGCAGCAACAAGGACCAGAACACCAACCAGGACAGCAATGACAAGAACAGGGCTGACACCCAGGGCAGCAACAAGGACCAGAACACCAACCAGGACAGCAATGACAGGAACAGGGCTGACACCCAGGGCAGCAAGACCAGTAGTGGACACACAAATGGGGGCAGCAGTGGTGGGCAGCAGGCCCAGGCTGAGACCCCAGGCAGTGCTGGTGAGAGCCAAGGCAGTGCTGGTGGCGAGCAGCCTCACAGCCAGGACAATCCAAAGAACTCCCAGGAGGACCAAAGCCCTGTGTCACACTCGTCTCCCTCTGCCGTGGAGGACAACAGCTTTGTGGAAAATGAAGAAACCGCTGCAGAGGAGGAGGCTGAGGAGGGCAGTGACACCTCCTTGGAGCAGGAGACAGGGAACAGTGTTCCCTCCCTGCCCAGGGCCCGCTCAGAGAGCAGCCACTTCTTTGCCTACCTGGTGACCACAGCCGTTATCGTTGCGGCCCTGTACGTGGCCTACCACAACAAACGGAAGGTGAGCAGCCAGCCTCAAGCCCTGAAGTTGGGACTGGGACCTGCTCAGCCCTTTCCCCTCATCCTGACTGCAGTATCTCCCAGTTTGGTTCAGTGTGAAATCCCCTTCACATCTTTTCTCTGACAGTTCCCTACTGACAGTGTTCTGTAGCAGGTTACACAAGACTGGGGTTGTTTTTTCTCACATAAAGCTGGTTTTGAGGGAGGAGAAAAAAAACAAATTCTCACTGTTTTCTGCTCATTGAGCAAACCTCATTATCCATCTTAGCTGGGGTTGAGTACTGGCATTTACATATTTTAAGTACTTTGTCACAGGAGAAGGGTTTTAGGAGCAGGTGAATGAAAAACCACAGGTTTGTTGGAAGCTGCTGTTCCACTCACTCTGTCTCCATTTTTCTCTCTCCAAAGATCATTGCTTTTGCTCTGGAAGGAAAAAGATCAAAAACTGGTCGACGGCCCAAATCTGGTGATTATCAGAGACTGGATCAAAAGGTGAGACCCAGCCCAAAGTGGGGGTTGGGGTGCCTGGTGTGTGTTGGAAATACAATTGGCCTTTGCATTAGAAAGGGTCCCAGAGTCCCAACTCAGTTTGGGAAAGCACAGTTTGGTGTAGAAACAGGGTTTTGCCAGGAAATGGAAAAAGTAAGACTGGGAAATGCTGGCAGAGCTGACCCAGGGTGCAGCTGGGACAGTCTTGAGCTGGGCTGTGCTGAACAGCTTTGTCACTGATCCAAATGACTTGTCTGAGAGGATTTTAGTGGGAGAAGGGTAGGATTTGTAGAGAAATCCCTTTCTTCTCTCCCTTGATGCCTATTTCCAGCTCTTGCCCTTCAAGGCAGTTGTGCTTGTAATTATTTTCTGCCATGGGAAGAGGAAAGGTAGGAAAACAAAGGCAAGAACTCATGTTTGCTTTGGGAGCTTCTCAGCCCACTCAGGCTGGACAGATCAGCAGAGTAATTCTGAGCTTTCAGGTAGTTCCAACCTTTCCTTTTGCCTTTCCAGATCTAGATTCCTCCTCAGATTATGACAGCTGCCAATGGGAACGCAGTGCTGCCTCAGATGGATTTCAGTCCACGGGAAGGAGAGAAAACGCTTTCTGTTTTGCACCTGCACCTTGATAAAACTTCTCACTTCCCTAAACTGCTCCTTTCCCAGCTGCCTTGTTTTCCCCCTGGGTGTCTGGCTGCTGGAAAAGCCAGTCCCAGAACTGCACACCCAGAACTTCTGTGTCCCAGTGCAATGGAATTTGCCACCTGCTGGACTGAGCCCTCCTTTTTGTGGGGGAAATTAAGGATCTGCTGCACAATGAGCCATGGGACTGTCCCTTGCCTGGGAACGAAGCTGCCTTGGTCTCTCCCCTCTCCTCCTCCATCCCTTGGGTTTGGATGCTCAAGTTGGGAGCCTGTGAGTTCTCTTGCACTTGTTTGGAATTGACCCACCACAGCCTCAGATTTGGGTTTTCTCTCCTTGATCAGTTTTCAGATTTCACACCCGGATTCCCTTTCTCACACACACCTTTGGCCATGCTGAAGCAGTTTTTGTGGTGTAGCTCAAAGCCTTCATGCTCTGTGCAGGTCCTTTCCCTCCCAGTGCTCCCAGTTCAGCTGTCTGCCCTGGGGGTGTTGGTTGTGGTACAGTGCTGTGGAGGAGGGGTCAGGCTGGGGAAGCTCCGTGCCCTGTTGGGGTCAGGGATTCAGATGGGAAGATTGCTTCCTCCCCCTTGTCAAGTGTAGAAGGAAGGAATATAAATCCCTGAGGAGTTTGGGGTGAGTGAAGCTCCCAGTCCCTGCAGTTGTGTTGGATGGGTACTGCTCAGACCAAGGGCTGAGGTGCTTTTCATTCCTGTACTTCTACTCCCCAGAGGTTTGCTCAAGCTGGGATGTTTCTGGAGAAGGCACAAAGTACCTGCTTGGCTCCTGCTTTGGATTTTTCCAGTGTAGGCAGAAAAAAATGGATTTGAGGAAGCCAGCTGTACCACATCAGGTGCCAGGCATGTGCCAGTCCTGCACTTGCCGACTGACTGCACGGGAAGAATGCCAGGATGGTTAAATTCCCTAAATTCCCTCCTGGTTTTTTTTTATTTCCTGGCCTTCCCAGGCCTGGGAACAATCAGCACCTTGCTCTTTGGTCACCTTGGACAAGGGCAGAGCCATTTTCTGGTCACTGTGAAAGCTGCCACTCTAGTTTTGACTTCCTAATAGTTCATTCCAAGAGGGGAGAGAGGGCTTGACTTTCTCCAAACCCTAAAATCTTCCTTGTCCTTTTTTGCTGGCTCTTGGTGAGCATGAGAGTCCTTCTTGGCTTTAAAGATTCTCAGAGTTTCCCTAGGAAACATCTAGGATGCTAAAAGGACTTCCAGGAGTTGTTTTGGAGAGCAGGAGGGTGGAGGGAAGGGAAACAGGACTGGGAATGTAACTCTCAGGGGAAAGGGTGGGAGCCTCTTGCAGCAAATCACCCTGCTCCAGAGTTCCTGTGGGATCAGCCAGGCTGGGGAGGGGGACACAGGCTTCGGGCTGGTGACAGCAGGGATACAAACCCTCTTCCAGTGTGTGGAATTCCGTGTGCTCCTGGGCTGCTCCAGCCAGGATTTTCTGAATGTGTGCGCTTTTTGGAGTGTGAGTGCTCTTCGCTTGCTTTGTCCTGTTTTGGTTTTAATTGAATAATAATTTAGAAAGGTGATGGGGTTTTTTTTTCCACCATCCACTTATTTTTCTATCCTGGGAGCTGTTTCAAATCCTCTGGGCTCTGGGAATCCCACCCTGCTGCCAACAGGGGAGGGAATATTTTGGACCTCAAACAGCTCGATCCCAGGCTGAGCCAAGCACAAGCAGCTTAGGGAAACCAGGACACACCTCATGGCTCTGGGAAGCCCTGGGTCTGGGGAGAAGCAGATCTCACACCAGGCTGAACTCTGGGGTTTTTCCCCCAGAATCTCCCTGCCAGCACTTTCTGGGGCTGGTGTGTTCTACCAACAGTGTGGGCTGCCCCAAACCTCTGGGAATTGGTTGAGTTTTATGGTGTTTATGCAAAAACAAAAGGGGTCAAGGTGCACAGAACCTTTTCCCTTTGGAAATATGTGTTTTCCATGGATGGTATCAGTTGGTACAGAAGGGTTTTTTGCCAAACACTCCCACTTTTTAGGCTTGAACCAGCACATGATTTGTTTTCTGCTGCAGTGAAATGCACCTTGCTTGGAAGGATCACAATTTTTTACAGCTCTTTGTACTGTTTTTATTTTTGTGTGGTGAAGTCAGTAAATGGATTTAAAACTGGTTGAGTTTTCACTTCTCTCTTGGTTTTGTTTCTTTTCGTGTTCTTTGCGTGGTGTTCATTGACACCTGGCACCAAAGGTTCAGGGTGGCTCCTCTGTATGCAAAACCCATTTGATTTTGATGAAAACACCTGTTTTTGTGGAGCTGTTTGTGCTCAGAGCTCTGTGAGCAGCCGGAAGGAGCCCAGACAGGCCGAGGCCAGAGCGGATTTGAAGTTTCCAGTCCGCTTTGCAGAGCCCAGTGTCAGCCCAGCTCCACGGGGGCTGGCATGGGGTGATGTGAGGTCAGGGCCCAAGAGGAGATTAAACTGCTCTGGACAGAGCTTAGTCCTGAGCTCTCCTCTTGGATTTCTTCTCTCTCCTCCAGAGAGCCCCAGGGGGCAATCACAGGATGTCCCAGCCTGGTGCAGCAGCAGTGGGGAGACTGGAAAGGAGAATGGTGTGGCTGCTGCTGCAGCCAGCTGTGCAATGGGGACAGAACGTGCCTGATCCCCAGTGGATGATGAGGGCTCTTCTGGGGAGGATTTCCTGCAGAGAATGGAGGAAGCTCTCTCCTTTCCCCCACCTCTTTTCCCCAAAAGGAGGAAATCCCACCTCCCACTCCCCTCCAGTCCTGGCAGTGGCCAATTGGCCCAGAACAGGGAGGGCCACTGGTTTTCCTGGGGATGGGGTTACTGACAGCTCGCAGGAGGGAATAGGAGTGAAAATGGGGGATCAAATGAAGATTCCCATGGGGATGTGGGGTTGGGAGAGACCTTACAGACCCCCCCAGTTCCAAGCCTTGCTATGAGGGGCTCAAAGCACTGCTCTGTGTCCTTAGGGTGATTTCCCAAAAAAAATTACTTCACTGTGCTCCAGGAGCTTGCTGAACCCCTTTCCTGCTCCCACCCTGCTCTGAGGGGGCTGGGAAGGCCCCAAGAGACTTTGGCAGGCAGAGCAGCTGCGGTGGGGCAGGAGCAGCCCCTCGGGTCAGGGCCTGTTCCTGGGTGCAGGGAACAGTGCAGAACATTCCAGAGGTGGGCAGTGCCCATGGGGCTGTGTTGCAGTCACTGCCCAGGAGTCGAAGTCCATGAGTGGAAATAATGTCAGATCAGAAATGCTTTGCCAGCTGGGTTGGGCTCGACTTATCAGGGCTGAATTGCTGACACATTCTGATAGAGGCAGTCTAGCAGAGAGGCCCAGAGGGTGGAAGGCGTTTCATGCATGAGAAACTGGGTGAAACTGGGCACTGAGCTGGGTGCTGGGGTTGGGTCTGTGCCCTCCAACCCTCCTGCTCCTGCACAGGCTGACTGGAGAGTGCTGCCAGCTGGGGGTTGGGGTCTGCTCCCAGGGAACAAGGGACAGGACAAGGGGAAACGGCCTCAAGCTGTGCCAGGAGAGGTTTGGGTTGGATCTATCTGAGGTCCCTCTGTGGAAACAGCAGCCCAGGCCTAGCAGAGCTGCTCAGGACAGTGGTGGAGTCCCCATCCCTGGGGGGATTTAGCAGCTGTGTGGATGTGGCACTTGGGGACATGGGTCAGTGGTGGCCTTGGCAGTGCTGGGGGAATGGTTGGACCTGATGGTCCTGGGGTTTTTCCAGCCCAAATGATTCCATGGTTCTGTGAAACGCTGCTACATCCACACCCTGACCTCCATTCTGGGCCCCAGTGAACCCGATCTGCAAACCCTGTTAACCTCCCAGGGTTTGTTTTTTCTTATCTTCTTTTGTTGGAAGCTTTGAATCTTGCACAGCCTCCTGAGCAAATAGGTGAACCTAAGCTGATCCCACAGCAGGTATTTTCCTTATGGGCAGGGCACCAGCCAAGCAAACACATCAGCTTTGCCTCTGCAAGACGAATTCCATGGCCTGGGAAGGTTTGTTTGGATTAAAAAAATCACCAGAATGGTGAATCAGGGGCTCTCCCTTACCTGGGCTGCAGGTGAACATCTGCAGGGAGGGATGGGAAGGTCATTTGAGATTCCACCTTGGTCAGCCTCCAGGTCTGCACTGTCACACTCCACACCCACCCCTGGTTGAATATTCCCCCTGACCAGTCTGTGGGGAGAGTGGCCACCTTGAGCTCCCCCAGTTCTGCTCTCTGGGGTCCTTGGGGGCTCCCTGTGGGCCTCTAACCACAAACAAGGATCCATGGCTTGGGAGAGACCTTACAGACCACCCAATCCCACCCTGCCTTGTGAAGACAGTTCCAGGGATCCATGAGGAGCCACAGTTTCTGTGGGCAGCCTGTGCCAGGGCGCTGAAAGGAGCTCTTAGGTTCTCACTGAACCATCTCTTCTGCAGGTGAGCACCCCCAGCTGTCCCAGCCTGGCTCCAGAGCACAGGGTCAGCCCTTGGGAGCTCCATGGCCTCCTCTGGCTCACTCCAGAAGCTCCACATCCCTCTGGAGTGGTCCCACAAGTAGAGGAGGTTCTGCAGGTGGGGGTCTCAGCTGGGCTGTGGGCTGCAGCTGCTGGAGGTGCTCAGAGCAGCCTCCCCAGTTCTCTGCTGTGCCCTGGGCACTCCAGTGTGGATTTCCCAAGGGGTTGGCTCGGGGTAATTTCTCTTTGCAGAGCTCTGCAAATTCTCTGCAAATTCCATCCCATCCCTGAATTATCTCTTGGCTCAGTGATCTAATCCTCTTTGCCAGATCAGCCTTCAATCGTCTTTCCAGGGCTCCTTTCCAGTACGGTCACACTATTCCCTGCTCAGGAACCAGCTCTGGGGTCACACTATTCCCTGCTCAGGAACCAGCTCTGGGGTCACACTATTCCCTGCTCAGGAACCAGCTCTGGGGTCACACTGTTCCCTGCTCAGGAACCAGCTCTGGGGTTTATTTTTCTCCTACTCCATCAGCAGCTCACAGCTGGGCTTCTCCCAGCCCTGCCCTGGGGGGTTGCTGTCCCCAAATGTCACCAGGATGGGATTTCAAGTCAACTTTTATGAATTCCTCTACATCCAGGTGGTGTCTGGGAGGAATATTTGCTCCCAGTGATGTCCTGTGTCGTGGCACAGTGAGATTTCAGTCCAAAGGGTACAAACCACTGGGAGAAATGGGAACACTGGGGGTGACTGAGGCTGTACCCTGAAGGAGAGACACCTGTAGGGATGGCAGGAGGCTGCAGTGAGCAAGAAGACTTCAAGATACGTCAAAGCATCAAAAAAGAGGCATAGAGCATAAAAGAATTGGGATGGAGGGCTGTGGTGGGAAGCTGGGGAGTGAGGAAGGGATCAAGGACCCACAACCAAACCAGATTTATACTGGCAGCAGTTCAAAACTTCATCCTGTGCCAGTCCAATTCTAGCCCAAACCTAGTAAAGAAGTGGGGAAGTTCTCATCCAGCAGCTGCTTTCCCTGGACAAAGATATTTCAGGGGATTTTGGTGAGCACTGTGTACTTCTCTTGTGATCAAATCTGGAAAATCTGTGTTCATGGGCTTTGAGCCACAGCCCAAGGTGCCCTGATGCTCATGAAGGTCTAGCACTGCTCACAGCAGTACACCCCAGTACCAGGGAATTCCTTCTTCCCGTGGCTGTCAGCTCCAGGGAGGTGGGAAATAAATGAGCCAGCTGGTTTTCCTCACTTGGGTTCTCAGTTTCTGTCTGTTCTGCCATTATTCCTCCCCAAAACCTGTCTGGTGCAGGACAAACCCCCAGCAACACGTTCACAACAATGAACAATATCCCTTCCCCTTTCCCTTCCTGTTCCACTTCCCATTCTGCTTTCCCTTCCCCTTCTTTTCTCCTGCACAACCACTGAGCCATCATGAGGCACAAATCTCAGGATCATTATCACTGTTTTATTTCTTCCAGTCTCAAGTGCTTCCCTTCCCATCTGGAGAGGACTTTCATCCTGCTCCCAAGGTTTTACCAGCAGACAGAGAATGTTTGGAGAGAGTGTTTGTGCCAGCAATGCCTTGGGGAGGGAGCACGAGTCCCTTCGTGGCCAGGGACCAGCGCTAGACATGATGGTGGAAGGGGATGCATTGTTTTGGTGGGGGTGAGGTCCAGCACAATCTCTCTGGGAATGGGAACAGCATCTTCCTGGACTGAAATCCCTCAGCTGCAAATAGAGACGGGTCTGCTACAGGTGTGTGACTGCTGAGTGAGGTGGGGGTGATGTGATGGGGAGCAGGGATCCCTGGTGCTGGGGTGCTGGGCTTTAATCTCCCTTCTTGGAGCTGCTGGCCTGCAAGCGCATCTTCAGCCACGCCACATCCACATAGAGGTTGCGCTTGAGGATGGTGCTGGCGCAGATGATGGCTCCTTGCAGGGCTCCCATGAACCCCCCCAGGCACAAATCCTGCCCTGAAAGGAGGGAGCAGCAGATGGGTCCCGCTGTGAGCAGCCCTCTCTCCCCACTCCATCCCCATCAACCACCAGCGGTGTTTTGGGCATCACCTTCCCCACCTTGCAGCTGCCCTTACACCATCCCTGGGGTCTGGACCCACAGCCCCCTCTCCCTGCCTGAGCTCTCCTTGTCTCCAGCAGAAAAAGGGGCTCATCCTGCCCCATCGTGCACTGGACAAGGAGACACCTCCCAGAGCTGGAGGAGCACAGCCCGTATCTCCTCCCCTTGGGACCATGGAACTCTGCTTTTCCAGGCATCATTCCACTGCCCTTTATTCCATTTCAGCATGGAAGGTTTTCTCCCCCCACATCCCGCTCCCCCAGAGCTGTCCTCCTCTGAGGACGCTGCTGGCCCCGTCACCTGTCAGGTAGAGGTTGGGCACAGCCGTGTCTGCCCGCACAGCAGCAATGGCTTCGGCCTGCAGGCGCGGGATGCCGTGGCTGGCGCCGTACAGCTCCCCGTGGGGACTGGCGATGTAGTGCTGGTTGGTGAGGGGAGTCCCAGCCGAGAGGTACTCGACCTGCAGGGATGGGGGGGCATTGCAGGAACCTGGGGCGGGGGGTTTGGGCTGGGCTGGGTTTCCTCGCAGAGCCTGGGGTGGTGGTTCTGGCCAGTTTTCATCCCAGGATGGTTCTGGATGATCATCCTGGGATGGTCATCCAGGTCTGCCCAGGTTGGATGGGGTTTGGAGCAGCCTGGTGTAGTGGAAGGTGTCCCTGATCATGACGGGGTGGAACTGGATGAGCTCTAAGGCCTTTTCCAACCCAAACCATCCCATGACTCCGTGGTCCTTGGCAGGTAGAGGGGACCCAGAGAGGAGCTGCAGGACCCCTGAACCCTGTGTTTCCTCACCCGGCCCTCGATGCGAGGGTAAAGCTTGAAGACAGTCTGCATGATGGCATCCACAAAAGTCTTCTTCAGGTCCTCATAGTCATCCCCCCGCTTGTGGACCTGTTTGTCCTTCCACTCCTTGAACCACTCGTACCTGGCGAAGGTGACGATGGCCAGTGTGGATTTACCTGCAGGAGGACAAGGCTGGGGTGCTTGTCCCTCTGCCCACCCTCATCCCACCCTGTCACTGCCCCAAACCCTCCCCAGCCAAACTCAGGAGATGTCCCCTGATCTTTGGGGTTCCGTGTCCTTCATCCAAAGACTGTGTCCATGAGCCCTGTGCTCAGCAGCTTTGATCATGGAAAGCTGAGCAGAAACTCCTTGTTTGGGATCACCAAACCCCAACAAGAGTTTTGAAGCCCCTCACAAGCATTTGTGGCTGGGTGTCAGCCTTACCTGGGTGCCTCATTTCCCAGGTGGGGTCCTTGGCTGATGGTGAGGTGACAAAGAGGAAAGGGATGTTGTTGGCAGCTTCTTCTCTGGACGAGCCCAGGTAGCGCTTCATCCTGCATGAGGGGAAAGGCCTGGGGTTCACTGCACACCTTCCCCTGAATCCTCCTTACAGCCCAATCCCCATTCTCTGACTCACTGCCCAGGAATTCATCTCCTTACGCTCAACAAGCACATCCAAGGTGAAGCCAAACCTACATCCCATCCAGGTCATCCCCTTGGAACATGAAGTAGTTGGTGGGTTCCAGCCCCAGCTCTTCCCTCGAGCCGCTGAGGCCAACGAAGACGGTGAAACCGCCCTCACCGTGGCTCACCGTGCGGAGCTGGCACTGGATCTCTGCAGTGTGGAGGGAAAAGGGGGAATTGGAACTAGTCTTTCCTGGGGGAAATCAGGTTTTTTTAGGGTCCTCAGCCACAAAGAAGTGGTTTCTCCAATCCTGGTCCTTTCCCACCAAACCCTGACCCTTCCCACCCACACAACCACCCAGCTGTGACCCATCCTAACTGTGCCCCTTCCCAAGCACCTCCGTCCCCTTCTACCCAACCATTCCCCTCCCATCCTTGCCCCTTCCAGAAGATTTTCTGGCAATCCAGCATTAAGTGGACGTTCCATCAGCTTCAACTAATTTTCTAATCAACTAATCCCTGCACCGAGTTTTTCAGGGAATCCTTGCACCAAACCAGGACTTTGCAAACTACAGCCAATTTGGGCCAATTAATCTAAGTTTAATAAAACCCCCGTGAAGAAGTGAGTGGCCAGGGCTGGGTTTGGAGGGCTGTGGCACAGGAGCAACGGGGGGTTTGCCAATGTTAATTGATAAATCCGCTTTCTGATGAGGCTCAGGACGGGATTAACGCTGTAACCCCGTGCTCCGTAACCAGAGCTGACGCGGGACCTGGCAGAGCCCGAGCCTCCGCCGGCAGCAGCCTCTCGTAGGTGTTGAAGATCCCGGCATCCGAAATGATCACGGGAGCGAAGATATCCACCAGATCTTGGCCTTTTTTGACACTCACACCTGGGAGGGAAAACCCAGAGGGAGAAGAATGAGGTGCTGGTAAAAGGAATCTCACCTAGGGGAGCAGCTCCTCACCCCATCCCAGGCTGGTGCTCACCACAGGCTCTGCCCTGGGGGTCCAGCAGGATCCTCTGCACCGGTGCCTTCCCAAACACATTGCCTCCGGCCTTGCGGATCACGGGAATGGTGTGGAAGGCGATTTCCCCAGCCCCACCCTTGGGGTACCAGGCGCCGTGGAGGAAGTGGTTCACCAGGATGCTGTGCATGGAGAAGCTGGCCTGGGAGGGGAGTACACCTGGGAAAAGGGGCAGCCCAGGTGGGTTTGGGCAAATCTTGGGTTTGGAGCCCATCCTAACTATTTTAGGATGAGGAACACCCTGGACATGCCACCGAGAGGAAGGTGAGAAACCTGGAGGAGAAGGGAGGACGTCGGGTGTGGGTGTCCCATGGCAAAGCCTGTGATCAGGAACCTGACCAAGCCATGGGGGGCTGTGAGTAAAAACCCAGGTGATGGGATGGAGGGAACAGGGAGGCTCAGGAACCTTCCCTTCTGCAGGAACCACGTCACCCCATGGGGAAGATGAAGAATGCAGAGGGAAAGAGATGAACAATGGGGCCACGTCACCTGCCAGTGACCTGAGGGCAAGGATGCTGGCGAAGCATCCACCGTAGTGTCCCTGCAAACCTTCCAAAAGCATGTGAAAAAAGGGGTTCTTACCTTTTTTCTGCTTCTAAAGGGTTTAACATCATCCCAGGGGCTCCTGGTCACCTACCGTAGGTGGGGAAGAGGTAGCTGAGGACAGCCCGGAGCTCAGGGTTGGGGGTGAGACCATCCACCACCTCCTTGAGGCTGCGTGAGGCCAGGTGGGAGAAGGAGCAGAGGCGTGGGAGCAGCCTGGAGCGGATCAGGAGCCCAGCCAGGAACCGTGGGAGCATCTTTAGGATCCCCAGCAGCACAACCCCGCGGCCAGTGCTCTGCAGGGAGAGCCTGGGGCTCACTGCGCAGGCCCAGGGGCTCAGAAATGCCCTGATGATGCTCCAAAGCATTTTTTCCCCTTAAATTCACTGCTAGGCATCCTGGGGAGCTGGGAGTATTAGCTCCCTCAAAAAAAAACCTCCCTTAAAAAAAAAATCTTCCTCAAAAAAGCTTCCCCACCAAAACTCCTCCAAAAAGGTCCTCCCAAAAGACTCCCCCAAAAGCTCCCTAAACAAATGGTTCTTTAAATAAACTTCTTTAAAGAACTCTGCCCCAACTCCTTGAAGAACTTCTTTCTGAAAGAAATCTTCCTCGTGACACCGTGACGCTGCATTTTTGCGGCAGAAAGAGGCGATTTTGTGTTTCCCAATGCTTTGGAGTGATGCTTCACTCCCTGGGGGTGCCCAGTACCCAGGTGCCAGGGGGGTTCCCCCCTGTGTGACTCCCCTTGTTTTATTCCACCCAGATGTGCCTCTACCTTCACCAACTGCTGGAACTCATCGATGGCCGCTGCCTCCCCAGGGAACTGCTCCTTCAGCCTCCGGAAATATTCCCTCTTCCCAGAATGGATGTGGAAGGTCTTTCCAGCACCCTGGGGGTCCCCCAAAACCACGGCATCGTAGGTGGCTGGGAGAGGGGCCCACTCCAGCTGCCCATCTGTCAGCTGGTCCATCAGGAACCGCATCAGGGAGCCCTCCTGCATCTGCCCCACATAGTGGATCCCTAAAATAGACATTTTTTTTTCCTTTATTTTCCTCTTTTTTCCTTTATTTTCACCCTTTTTTATTTTCTCACCCCAGAACGTATCAAACCCTCTTATTTATCCACTCCCATCCCATCAGCTCCATGTGGGAGGGAAAGGGAAAATCTGGGATACACCGGCCTCCCAACTGGGGTGAATGGCGCTGACCACAGTGTTTTCAGCTGGGAATTTCGGAATTTTGTTACACTTAACTATTCATCTCTGCTGTAAATAATTAATCCTGGAGATTCAGGGACATGCAGAGCCAGAATTTGTCCTGCCACAAGAAGTTTGCCAGCAAGATGTGTCCTGAGGTAACATCCCCCATGCTGGGAATTACACAGGGGCTGGATATGGGAATTTTGGGGGCTTTGGTATCCTACACCCAGAGGATTTTGGGGTGAAGAGCAGGAAAATGGTTTGTCTAATGCGAAGTGTGGGGGGGGGAGCCCCGGTCCTCACCCCAAGGGGTGCAATTCCCACCCTGGGGGTATCCCAAGCCCCTCCCTTGGATCTGGGGGGAATCTGGGGCCCCGAATCATACCAGTGTCAAACTCAAAGCCCTTCTCAGTGAAGGTGTGGGAGCAGCCCCCCAGCTTCCCGTGCTGTTCCAGCACCAGCACACGCCAGCCCGCCTTGGCCAGCAGAGCCGCGGCTGCCAGGCCACCAATGCCGCTGCCCACCACGATGGCATCGAGCCCCTGGGGCACCTTCTCTGCCGAGAACACTGCAGGGAGAGCAAGGGGGAGCCCCACGGCATGGGGGACCCCCAGAACCTCGGTGAGCGGGTGGCACCGCGGGGTGACTGGGGGACAGTGCCATCCCGGGGGGATCAGTGACACCCCGGGGGTGGTGCTGTCCCGGCAGATGATCCCACCCTGGGGGCAATGCTGTTGATGGCACCCCGGGGTTTAATCCGGGGGTCCCGTACCTGTCTTGACCACGGTCCTGCGCACAGCCTTGTCGGTGACGAGCGGGGCGGGCGAGCGGCGGCTGTCGGTGGAGAACGGGTTGCGACTGGCCGGGACCCGCGGGAGCAGGAGGGAGAGGAGGGGGAGCAGGACAAGGAGGAGGAGGAGGAGGAGGAGGAGAAGGGGGGCGAGGAAGAAGAGCGCCTGCAGCCACATGGTGCTGCGCCGTCCGGGAGCCCCGCTGTGCCCCGCGGAGCCAGAACGGGAACAGCGGGGACACGGACTCCGGGCAGGGCGGGGGCACGGGGGCTGGCACTGGGCACTGGGGGCGGGAACTGCGATTCTGAGAGCCGGGAACAGGAAACAGGAAACGGGCACCGGGAGCTGGGACTGGGAAGTGGGATTGGGCACCGGGAGCTGGTCCTGGACACTGGGAGCTGGGACTGTACAGTGAGAGCTGCCACTGGGCACCAGGAGCTGGCACTGGGATAATGGGAGCTGGTACTGATAGCTGGTAGTGGCACTGGGCACTGGGCACCGGGAGTGGTCGCCCCGCTGCAGACCCCGAACGCCCCGAGCCCCTCTCTGGGTCCCTCCCCCGAATTTCGCCCCTCCCATCGGGCCCCCCCCGCCCCTCACTTGGTACTGACCCTCGCGTGCCTCCGTCCCCGCGTCGCGCGGTGCACGCCGGGAGCTGTAGTCCCGTGTCCCGTCCCTAGCGGGCGGCGGTGCGGACTGCAGCTCCCGGCGTGCAGCGCGGCCGCGGGTGGGCAGTGCGGCGGCCTGGGGCGGGGGGAGCCTGAGGTGTCTGAGGGGTCCGGTGGGCTGAGCGGGGGCTGGAACGGGCTCCTGAGAGGTTGGGGGGCACTCAGAGCCTGGGGGCTGCTGAGGGCAGCACGAGGCTGCTCAGGGGTTGGGAGGCTGCTCAGGGACCGGGGGATTCCCGAGCGGCTGAAGGGAGCCTGGGAACGGCTCCTGAAGGGTGGAAGTGCTGAGGGCTGCAGGAGGCTTTCCAGGGATGGGAGAGTCCTGAGTGGCCCGGAAGGGATTCCTGAGGACCTGGGGTGGTTCTAGGGGTGTCAGTCCCATTCCCACCACCGCCTGATCCCCTCCTGTCCCGCAGGCCATGGACGGCGCCGGGGGCTCGGAGCGGCCGCGGGAGCAGCCGGAGGAGCGGCAGCAGCGCCTTGTCCCCCCGGCAAGTCTCTGTCCGGCCGGAGCCCCCCCAGCCCACACCCGCGGGACCCCCCCACCTCAGGGTTACAGACCCCCACTTCCCCACATTGCTCCATTTCTACCCCTACAACCACATAAAATCATCCTGAGGGTACAGACCCCCCTGAAGGGGCCTGAGCCACCTTCCCACGGCGCACAGGGGTTGTTACCTGGGGGAAAACCTTGGAATTCGGGGTGTTTGGGGTCTGTCGTGGGGGGTAACACTGTTCCCTCTGTCCCCCTCAGATTCCAGCTCAGGGACAGGAAGGTGTCCTGCAGGAGCTGGTGCTTGGAGCAGGGCAGCCCCCAGAGCCTGGTGAGCTTTTCCTGCTTCCCTTGGATCAGTCGTGGTGTTTCCTGGTGGGAAAGTCAGCTGCGGGGCTCAGAGGGACCCCAGGGAACAAGCTGGGGGATTGTCTCAGTCAAATCTGTCTGGTGTCAGATTATTCCCCAAATTAATGCAAGATAAACCCTGTGGTTCCCCAGGTGGCTCCAGTTGGGATTTTCCTTGGAAAAGAGGAAATACAGCCCCAGGGTGTACTGAGGGGTTTTGGGGGAAGGGAGGAAACCCCCCCACTCCATGTCTGCCACCCAGATCTGACTCCTGTACCTCTTCCCTCGGGCAGGGATCAGCGAGGAGCAGCGCCAGGCCCAGGAGGAATGGGAGGCTCTGGAAGTGATCCAGTCAGGTACTGGGACTGACAGAGACCTGGCAACTGGAAAGGTCCAGGAAAAGGGAAAGGAGTTGTGTCCTGGAGGGCAGGATGGGTGGGGGAGAAGCTGGGGGTGTTATTTGTGATGGAGGGGTGGGAGGTTCCATTTTCCCCTTGTTCCCCACACCTTCAGTCTCCTGGAATCAGGGATGATTCGGGGGTGAGTCAGGGGTAAGTGGAAGTCTTACCCACTCCCTGCCTCCCTGCAGGGTTGGGGGGCACCTCAGGCGTGCCCCTCCCTCCGATTTCCTTCACTGAGGCGCTGCAGCACTTCCAGAGCGTGGAGCTCTTCGAGAGCCGGGTACGGCCGGGCTCGGGCTCCTGCTCCTTGCTGGGAGTGTAGGAAGTAGGAGTTGGGGGCACCAGCCCCCTCCCCCTGCCTCTGGCTCGTTCCCTGATGGGTTTGGGCTGTTTGTCCTGCAGGGGAAGGTCCGGACACCAGGGCGCCGGGGGATCCTGACCGCCCTGCTCCGCTGCCTCCGCGGGCACCCCCAGCTGCGGCCGCAGCTCCGGGGAGAGCAGGAGCTGGTGCTGGCCATGGCACAGTGTGAGTGGCCCCAGGGTTGTGCCCTGCTGGATCTCATCCCTGCTCCCTATGGACACAGCTCCAGGTGGGAGCCCTCTGGCTCCATGGCCTTTCTGCCCCTCAGTGCAGGGGCAAATGGGATGGGAATCACCCGGTCCCTTGGCGTGAGGGGGTGGCACACACATGGAAACCCTGGGCCTGTGGGTTTGGGGGCTGAGTGGTCTTTTCTGGGCACCAAGGGGGTTTTTAAGGTGCCAGGCTGTGGTTTTTAGGTGATGGCATTTTTGGACGGTGTGGGTTTGGTTTTGGACACTGAGGGACATTTTCTGGGCACTGTTTTTTAGAATATTGAGGGGTGAGTTTGGGATCTTTTGAGTGCCAAGAGGCATCTTTTGGGTGCTGAGGGGTGTTTTTGGGAAACCAGAGGGATTTTTAGGGTGCCATGGGATTGGCTACTGAGGGTTTTCAGTGTCAAGGGGCATTTTTAGGTAACAAGGGTTTTTTTTTTTGAGGATGCGAGGTTTTTTTAGGTGCCAAGGAGTGTTTTTTGGGGCCAAGGGGTGTTCTTGGGGCACTAAGGGATGTTTTTTAGACCCCAGGAGTGTTTTCAGCCAGCTGGGTGTTGGCTCCCTCCCTGCAGGTGCCCTGGATGACTCGGAGCGGGTGCACATGCGGATCCTGCAGACCATCTACCAGCAGCTGACACGCTCCAGGCTGGGCTGCCCACGCTACGGAGCACACTGGGAGGAGCTGGGCTTCCAGGGTAGGAGAGGGAGCAACCCTCTGCCTGGGGAGATCCCCAGGGCCATTCCCAAAATCCATTCAAACCTCCCTTGGAGTAACTCCGTTCTATCCCAGCTCCCTCAGCCACTCCCTCTGCTCCAGACCCAGCTCCACTGGCCTCCCTTGGACATGCTCCAGCTCCTCAATGTCCTCCTTGGACCCCAAAACTGATCCCAGGTTTTGATCACCTCTCCATATCCCTACAAAATTCCTAAGGGCACTCTCAATCCCTTTTTCCATAGAAGAATTAAACCAAACTGGCCCCAGTACAAGGTCTGGACTGGTTGGCTGGGTCATCCCAGTACCATGTTCCTAAAAAGGCTGATAGCACCTGGAAAAGTGTGGGAATGGGAGTGCTGGAGCAGGGGCTAGTTAATGCTCAGATGAGCGAGATGATGGCCCCATTAGGGAATCTGCCTGAATGCTTTCCTTCAGGAAAGGGAATCCCCAGGATTCTTGGACTCTGGAAGTGCAGTGACAGGAATAAACAGCCCATGGAAGTGGGAAGGTGACAGGGAGTGACTCCATGCTGTCGCTCACCTTCCCAGGTGCGGATCCTGGGACTGACCTGCGTGGGACGGGAATGCTGGGGCTGATGCAGATCCTGTTCTTTGTCCTGGATTCTCGGACTTTGCCACTGGCACGAGAAATTTTCCAGCTCTCCCAGCATGAAACCCAGGCATGACCCTCCCCCTCCTCCCTGCCAAAGGGAAATTCCTGCTCTGGGAAAGGGAAGAACAAAAACCTTCTCTTCCGAGTTTTTTTTGGGGCTGCTGAACCACTTTGTGCTTGTGAGGGGAAGAAGGTGCTGCCCAAGAGCCCTGACCCAGGCTGTATTAATGTTGGGAATGGGATTTCAGAGATTTGATGCTGGCTTTGAGTAGGATAAACAGGCTGGAGAGTTGGGCAACAGGTAAATGGGAGTGAGTGGAGCCTGTGTTCCTAAATTCCAGATTTTAGTCTAGGTTTAAGCATGGGTACAAGACTGGCTCAACCCCCAGCGTCCATCCAAACCTGGATCTGTAGGGCTGTTATCCCAAGGATCCATCCCACGGATTTGTGGATGCATGGATGCGGTGTCAAAGGGCTGGAGGTGCCAGAGGGGAGGAGAGTTTTCCATCTGAGCTTCCATAATGCTGCAATTCTGGTTGTTTTCCAGAATTTTCCCTTCTGCATCATGTCCGTGAACATCACCCGGATTGTCATCCAGGCGCTGCAGGAGGAGCGGCTCTCCCGGTGAGGGGGGTTGGTTTTGGAGTCTCCAGCTGTGCTGTGGGTCCTTCCCCATTCCCAGGATGTGGCTGAGCTCTCTCCCCCTCTGCAGGGAGTGCAACCAGCGGCAGCAGGTGATCGGGGTGCTGAACGACCTGTACGCTGCTGCCTTCCTGCAGCTCTCCCGCCTCTGGAGGCAGCAGCAAGGCACCATTGCCGACGCTGGCTTCTTCCTCAAGGGTTTGTCTTCCTGGGTTTTCCTTCCCCACTTTTCCCTGGGGAGACAACCCCTGGACAGCAACCTCAAAACACCTCCCGCTGTGTTCTCAGCACATCCCAAGGCCTGTAATGCCCAAAAAATCCAAACATTCACGGTTTAATCCTCAAACTGAGGTTTTCCCACAAATTTTCCCTATCCCGGTGCTTTGGGGGGTGTTTTTCTTCCCATTCTCCACCCCAGAGGGATGCTGTGACAGGGTGGCTCAAAGTGAGTGGTGCTGCAGACACTCCCTGCTCCCCAGGCTCACAAGGAGCTATGCTTAGCCCCTGTCCATGAATTACTTATTCCAGAGAGGATTTCTGTCAGTGGGACTAATGTATCCCTCAGAAATCAGGATCTGGGCTCCATCTTCACCTCATCTTCCCTGCATTCCAGTCTCAGGGTGCTGAGGCTGGCACTGGGCTTCCTGTGCTTCCTCATCCCAGGGAAAGCATGAGCATGCCCTTACCCAAGGGAAAATGTCGGGACACCTAATGTATGGGAGCCTTGACACCATGCAGGCCCTCTTCCCTCAACGTTTTCCCCCTCTGACCTTTCCAGAGCTGGAATTATCCACCAAAAAGAAGCCACGGCAGCTGCTGAAATCCCTGGAAGCCTACCTGAGCTGTGGCCTACAGCCTCCCTCCCCTCTCTCCTCCCAGATCCACTTCACTGGCCTTTGTGACCCCGGGGCAGAGCTGGAGGGAGATTCCTGGCTGATCTGACAAGGGCTGGGACACGGCGTAGGGAGTTCTGCTGGTGGATCAGCCCTTGGAGGCAGACACACCACTGTTCCCCTGGGTTGGGGGCTTGGGAAAGGCCGGGAGAGGTCACGGAGCTGGGATCTTGTGTGCTTCAGGTGGAATTCTCTGGAAGCGAAGGAGGAAGAGGTGGTGGAGCAGGAGATTCCATGATTCCAGCCTGCCACTGGGATAGTCCCTGTCTCCATCCCAAACTGAGGGTCCCACCTGGGTCCTTGCCCTCCCCAGCTGGAGCTTGAAGCTGGTGCTGAGTTCCTGGATCCCATCCTGGCTCCAGCAGTGCCTGGAGTGGGTGATCCCCCACTTTGGGCTGTGGCAGAACCCCCAGGGTCACTGTGGGGTGTCAGCACCCAAAACAGTGATTAAAGGGAGGAGATGAGATGAGGGATCTGGTGGAAAAGAGTTTTGGGTTTGCCACTGGACTCTGTATCTGGGGAAAGGTGAACTGGGGGTGCCCAGAGTCCACTTTGGGATGAAAAAGGTGCTGTGGAGGAGAGAAACGAGGGTTGAGAGCCCCGAGGAGGAGGGGGAGGATTATTCCCTCCCTCTGGGAGCGGCTCAGGGCCAATGCTTGGGAATGTCCCCAGGCCCCTAAAAATGGGGAAAAGCAGCCCCCAAAGTCCAAATCTGGAGGAAAATGAGGGGTTTGGAGGAGAGAAGTGGGAGCTGGAGTGAGAATGGAGCGTTGTGGCCCCAGTTCCCCTGAGAGGGAGATGATTCCTGAGGGGTGGGAATGCTCCTGAATGGAAAAAAATAAATGGAGAAAAAAGAGCCTGAAGTTGGGGTCTGCTCTCCTGATCTTGAATTATTGTGGAAATTGAAGGGGGAATGCTTTTCAGGTGTTTTGGGGGAACAAAGATGCGGGGTGGGGATGGGAATGCCAGGAAGGGGGAGGATGTGCAGGTGGGATACAGTGACCAGGGAGGGATGAGGGGAACAGGTGGAGGGGAGCCTTGCACCTGTGGAAACATATTTGGGAGTGGGATCTGGGAGAAGGGGGGATAGAAAAGACAAGAAAAAAAGGAAAAATAATGTGTTCCATAAAAGGAGGGGGAAAACCAAGAAAGAAATAGAAAGGACAAGGAAAAAAAGGAGGGAAAGAGCCCCCAGCACCCTTTCCCTAGTTTGTTTGGGGTTTTTATTTTGTTTATTTGTTCTTGTGGGTATTTTGTTTTTTGTCTTTGCTTGTTTTCCCCCTTTTCCCTGGCATATTCCCATCCTTTACCGCAGGTCCCGGGTACCGCTCCCAGGTGTGGTCCCGCAGGTGCAAGGCCGCCAGCCCTCCCCGGGTGAATCGGGGCCTTTCTGGTGTTCCCAGGCCGCTGCAGCCCCCCGGGTTCGGCGGTGTGGGAGGGACAGGGCCGGGGAACGGGGCTGTGGGGCTGCTGGCCCCGGGGTGCCAGGGATCCCCCGGTGGCCGTGGGGGCTGTCCCGGGCGGTTCCAGCGGGGCCGGTTCCGGCCGGGCTGCCCGGAGGCGGAGCGGGACGGGCCGGAGCGCGGTGTCTGTGGTGAGCGGGGCCGGGGCCGGGGGGCTGCGACCCCCGAAACTCCGCAGGGCCGGGGAGGGGGCGTGGGCCCGCTCTGGGGGTGACCCAAAGGGTCCATGGGGGTTGTGGTGCCTGTGAGGGGGGTGCTGCCCCCACACCTCGGGCCTGGCGGGCTGGAGGGCCCGTGTGGGCTGTCTTCCCTCCATCGGGCCCTCCAGGGCCCGTGTGGGCTGTGTTCCCTCCATCGGGCCCTCCAGGACCCGTGTGGGCTGTGTTCCCTCCATCGGGCCCTCAAGGGCCCGTGTGGGCTGTGTTACCTCCATCCTGTGTGGGGTGTGTTCCCTCCATCCTGTGTGGGGTGTGTTCCCTCCATTCCGTGTGGGGTGTGTTCCCTCCATTCCGTGTGGGCTGTGTTCCCTCCATCCCGTGTGGGCTGTGTTCCCTCCATCAGGCCCTCTAGAACCCATGTGGGCTGTGTTCCATCCCTCAAGGAGGGGATGTGAAATGTGGGGTGCCAGGGTGGGCTCTGCTGTCCCCCCCAATTCCATAGGAGCTGTGGGGTGTTAATCCCCCCCAGGTCCCTCCAGGCTGTGTGGAGCACACATGGGGTCCCTTTCCCAGCCCCTGTTCTGTGTGTCCCAAACCTCTCAAAATCCCCCTTTCCACCTCTTTGTGTCTACAGGATTTTCCCCAGGACCCTTGAGCACTAGTTCTCCCCAGTTTGGGGGTGTCCCCCCAGCCATGACATCCCCCAGGGTATGTGACACCACAGGGACCCTCTGTGCCACCAGCCTGCCCCTTGTGGATCCTCTCCAAATCATACCAGGGTCCCCTCATTTTCCCCTTCTTTTCTTCTCCCCCAGCTCTATTTTAACCCTAATTTGCTTTTTTTTTCCCCCTCCTTTTTTTTTAGGAAATAAAATTTGTTCATCCCACCCCTCAGAAAGGAAGGGGGGGAAATCCCAATTTGGGGGCCAAGGAATTGGAATCCCAGTGTTCCAGGGTACCCCCTGACTCTGGAGGTGGAAAGGGCTGATGAGGGGTCTGGGGTCTCCCCAGATTCCACTGAGCCCCCTCAGGCCCATATTTCCCAGCTGATCCCACTGGATCTGGGTTAATCCCGCTGGATCTGTGTCTCTGAGGGACAGAAAACCCTGTGCCCAATCTTGCTGGGGTGCTGATCCCCCTGAACCAGGTTAATCTGGGTACAAGCAGTAACCAAAATGTGCCACCAGCTTGTCCCAGCTAAAATTCCTTTATTCCTTGCCATTATTGAAAACCACCCCCCATCACAAACCTGTTTGCAGATGTATCCACCCACATTTGGCATTCCCAGATGCCCCTTCCCATTTTTCTTTTACCCCTCAGATTCAAACATGGATCAGCCACTCGGGCCCAAAGCTGGAAGTTTTCATCCCATTCCTGGGCAAATACCACCACCCTGTTTCGGGGCGCTGCTGCCAGACCTGCACCCCCAGGAGCTGGGTAGGAGAGTTTGGGATCCTGGGATGCCGAGGATCTGCACCTGCAGGGATTGATCCCGTTTTTCCTGCCAGGATGGATTCTATCCCAAGGATCTCGCTGCCCTCGGGTTCCGCGATGTCAGCCGTGTGACAGAGACAGACACGCGGTGAGGATGGATGAGCTCTGTGCAGAAAGCACCTGGAAAACCACTTCCCCCTCATATTTCACCAGAGTTCCTGTGGGAATCCCTCTCCATCCTCTCCAGTTCCTCGTTATCACAAACTGAGCTCATTAATCAATTTTGGGAGGTTGGAAGTGGCATCTCTGTGGGCTTGGGCTGTGCTCCAGTCCTGGAATTGAGGATTTGGGGTCATGCCTTTAATTGAGCAAAAATTGGGATTTTGGTGGGAAGAACGTGGAGGTGGAGGGTTGTTCTTTTCTCTGGCTCACAGGGAAAATGGAAAACAGACACTTTCTCCTAGAAGGAGAAATCCCTGGTGCCTCAACATTTCCGGCTGTGAAATGGGGAGAAATGTCCTGAATCTGGCAGAGAGGCAGTCTGGGGGCTCTGATCCTGGTGGAAAAGCTCACCCCACCAGGATGTCACCGTGTGTCCCCTCCAGGTTCCGGGGCTGGCTGGTCCGGAGGGTCTGTGGATTCCTCGCAGCCTGGGAATGGGAAATTCCAGCAGAGACCCCCGGGGAGCTCCTGGTGCGGATCTGCAGCAGCAGGAGGTGGGTGGGAGCTGCTGGGGCCATCCCGGGATCACCCTCACTCACCCAGGAGGGGCTGGAGATCCTGTTTGTTCCCTGGATCCCAGGTTGGTGTGATCCTGGAATCCACCGAGGCTCTCTGGATCACAACATGTGGGTTCTGGGGTGCTCCCCCCTCCCATCCTCTCCCCAGGGTACAAGATGCTGCCTCTGGCCGGGACCCTGGATCCAGAGGGGATGAGGGATCCCGGCGGCGCTGGAAGGAGGAGATTTCCCGGATCCTGGGGGAAATCCAGGCCCCGCTCTCCCCTCTGCTGCTGAGGTCATGGATCTTTTGGAGAAATATTCTGGGATTCTCTGGGGGGTGGATACAGATCCTTTTGGAGATATTCTGGGATTTTGGGGGGATGCACATGGATCCCTTGGGCGGTTTTCTGGGATCCTTTGCAGCGATGTGCTGGAATACTTTGGGGGATATTTTAGGGTCCTTTGGGAATCCTTCAGCTGGCTGCCCTTGGGGTCCTCTGTAGCTCCTGGGGCCATTCCCCCAATTCCTTCTGAGGAGCTGGAGTGGGAAAATCCAAACCCTGCAGGAAGGAGAGAAGCAGAGAAAACTTTCCTTTTCCCTTTCCCATCCCACTGCTGACAGCTGGGAATCTGGGGCTTCATTGCTTGTCTGATCCAGTGGGAATAAGGAGTACTTCTGAACCGTTAAAGGGGAGGTATTGGGGATCCCAAGGTGGGACAGGAAGATGGAGGGAATGCAGGATTCCTGATGGCAGCCATGGTTGCCAGTGGAAAGGAGGACGTCTCATCACATGCAACCTTTCCCCTGTGGTAAAACTGAGAATTTTGAGCAGGGATGGGTTGGGAAAACTGAGGCAGGGAGAGTTCCTCATTCCCAGTTTTCCCACAGGCTGTGCCACTGGCTGCTCCCCAAGCTCCTGACCCGTCTGTTCCTGAGCGTGCAGCTGCACCGGGGGCAGCTGGAGATGGTGCTGCGAGCTGCCAGGACGGTACGGAGCCCAGGGGCCCAGCCAGGCACTCCCAGCCCCTGGAACGCTGGGAATTCACCCCAGGATCCCTCACTCGCAGCCCGAGGTGCCGCTGGTGTTCCTGTGCAGTCACCGGTCCCAGGTGGACGCGCTGCTCCTGTCCTTCGTGCTCCTCTCCCAGAGGATCGGGCTGCCCAGGGTGATGGTGGGCGCCTGGACCAGCCCTCGCCTCAGGTAAGGCAGCGCTGTGGGATATTCCCAGAGGATCCAGAGGGATGCAGTAGTTGCCCACAGTGTCCTTCCCTCACCAGATCCCTGCTCCAACGCCTGGGAGGGATTTTCCTGCCTTCAGGAATGGTACATACACGGAGTGCCCAGGGTGAGGAGCTCCCGGGGGCTGTGCTGGATATGGTAGGTGCAGTTTGGGCTGAAAAATCTCTCTGGAGTGTTTGGGGGGGTGCTGGCAGCTCCCAGTACTCCCAGTCTCTCCCCAGTACGTCCAGGAGCTGCTGCAGAGCCACCAGCCCCTCATCCTCTTCCTGGAGGAGCCCCCAGGCTCCCTGCAGCTGGCGGAGCCTGCCCGGTGCTGGCTGCTCCGCGTGCTCCGGGCCCTGCGGGACCGAGCTGTGCCTGACGTCCTCATCGTCCCGGTGGGAATTGCCTACGATGTGGCTCCCGGCACAGTGGAGCAGGATGAATTGGTGAGAGGGGGCCAGGGGGCTCAGCAGTGCTCCCCCAAATCACTGGCCCTGGGAATCAGTGTTCCCCAAACCTCTAGGAAGCACTGTTCCCCTAAATCTCTGGGAGGATCCCAAGGGAGAGGCATCACCCCAGATCTCTGGGCGCATCCCTGGGGAGTGGCATCCCCCCAGATCTGCCATTAAACTCTTAATGTCATCTCCTGGCAGCCCCCTCAGCCCCTTGGGATCGACACGTGTCTCCGGGCAGCGTTCCAGGCCCTGCGCCGGCACCCTGGATGTGCCCGGCTGGATTTCTCTCAGCCCTTCTCCCTACGGGTACGGCAGCTGCGGATCCCCCTGGATCCATCCCGGCACTGGGAGACTGTTCCTGGGATGCTGGTGGGGTTTGAGGTGTCTGGGGGATCGAGTGAATCCATCCTGGGGATCCTGGGATCAAATGAGCTCATGATGCTAAAGGCTGTGAGCACCCACAGGCTCCTTCATCCTCGTTCCCAGGAATTTGTGGACAACAACCTCGTTGGGCCAGTCCTCACAGGGAATCATCCGGAGCAGCTGCTGCTTCCCACCATCCTGGGCAGGCGGTGAGGAGCCGAGCCCCAGGCAGTGTTTCCCCTTGGATCTCTGCTCCTGGCTTCTCTCCTCACCTCTCATCCTGACTCCTCAGCCCGCTGGACATCGGGAATGTGGGGACTTTGAGTCCCAGCTTGGGGACTGAAGAGGAGGCTTTGGTGACGGCGCTGGGGCTGCACGCACTGAGTGGTGAGGGGGGCCGGGGCTTTCCTGCATCCCTTGGGATGGCATTCCCTGCTTGGGAATGGGGTGGAGGTTAATCCCCTCTGGAAAACGAATCCTTCTCCCCACTGCAGATTCCAGCACTTGCTCTGCCATCACGGCTGTGGGAATCACTGCGGCGCTGCTGCTCCACAGACACCAGGAGGTGGGATGAGTTTTCCATCTTTTCCTTTCCTCAGAACAGCATTCCCAGCAGGACTCCCCCCTTCCCATAAGGCAGCGTGGCCAGTGGGAATCACGCTCCTTTCCCTGGGAGCAGCATTCCAGGAGCAATCACCCTCTTTTAACAGGGAGTCTAGTCCTAATGGGCCTCACTCCTCAGAGCAGCATTCCCAGTGGGAATCACCCCCTCTTTCCCTCTGAACAGCATCCCCAGCAGAATCCCCCTGTTTCCCCAGGTGGTGCTGCTGCCCCGGCTGATGTGGGATTTCTCGGAGCTGCTGGAGCAGCTCCTGCTGCGGGGCCGGGCCGTGGGGTTCTCGGGGCAGCTGCGGGCGCTGCTGGGGCACAGCCTGCGGCAGCTGCAGCCCCTGCTGGCCCCACGCCTGCCAGGGCCCCCCAGGGCTGCTCTGGGGCCCCCCAAGGCCTCGGCCCGGGCACAGCTGGGGCGGCTGGCAGCGGGTGTCCGGCACCACCTGGCCAGGGAGGCCGTGGGCGGTGAGTGGGGACACCAGGGAGGGGGGACGGGGTGACACCGGTGGCACCGGGGAGCAGGGATGCCACGGGAATTGGTGACACCGGGGCTCAGAGGCACTGGGGGAATCTGTGACACCGGGAATGGGCGATGGCTGCAGTTTGGAGAACATCAGGGGTATTGTTTATATCGTGGGGTTGATGACATGGGGATTTGGGACACCAGGGATCGGTGATGCCAGGGAGATTGGTGATATTCGGGAATTCAGTGTCACCAGGGTAAGTGGCACTGGGGAAATTGGGGATGCAGGGGATTATTGACACTGGGGAATGGGGAATTAGGGGATTGGGGATGGCAGAGGTCAGGGGAGTTGGGGACACTGGGGATTTGGGATGCTGGGGTATTTGGTGACTCTAGGACTGGTGTCTGTCCCATCAGCCTGTGCCATCCGTGCCCTGCTGCTGGAGGTGCTGCCAATCCTGGGGCCCCCCTCCAGCCTGACCAGGATCGTGCTGAGCCGGGATGAGCTGCTCCGCAAGATCCTGGAGCTGCTGCAGCTGCTGCCTCCGACCCTGCTGGGGCTCCAGGTGGGAACATGGGGGTGGTCTGCCATCCCCAACACTGCTGGGTCTGCAGCTGGGGACCCAAGGGTAGCCTGTCACCCCTTTCCTGTGTCCCCAGCCCTGCCAGCCCACAGACTGCCACAGCCTGGACATCCTGGACAAGCTCATCCTTGGGGGGCTGCTGGAGGAGGAGGAGGTGGTGACACCCCAAGACCTCTCCTGGGGCACAGGGACAGGGTGGCTTCGAGGTGAGGTGACACCCTGCTGTCCCCATAGCCCGAGAGTGAGCGCTGGGGTTGTGACGTGGCCCCCCGGGGCTTCTTGCGGGGACGTTCCTTGGGATCCTTCACTGATGACAGCGACAGTGACAGCGAGCACGGGGTCCCCAAGCAGTGCTACAAGGTACAGGGGGCTCCCCCCGCTGCCCCCCAGGCTGGGGGGAAGGTGGTCTCCCCCAAACCTGGCTGTGTATCCCCCACAGCTCAGCGAGCCCCAGGGCTTCCCTGGCTTCCTCCTCTTCCTCTGCCGCCTCCTGAGCCCCATCCTGCAGACCTACAGCCGGGCTGTGGAATTCCTGGAGAGACCCCCCTGGCCCCAGCCCGGTAGGACCCCCCCGAAGTGGGGAATCCCTTGGGACTCCCTGGGGCCACTGAGGCAGTGAGATCCCCCAGGAGGTGGGGTCTGACACCCCTCCCCACTGCAGAGGCAGACTACGTGGAGGCACTGCTGGAATTCCTGGCTGAGGATGAGGATGGTGAGTCAAGGTGGAGGGGTCTTGCTTTTAGGCTTCAGTGACCCCCAAACCAGGCTAAGGGTTCTTGAGAGGTGGCATTTGGGGGTTCCCCTGGGATCTCTCTCCCCACAGGGTATCCTGACAGGAGCCTGGCCCTGAGCTCCCTGCAGAGTTTCAAGGACATGGGGGTAAGCACAGCTCCCCCAGCCCCCTAACATTTTGTTGCCCCCTCTCTCCCGTCCTGACCTCCCTGTGCCCCCCCAGGTACTAGAGGAACTGCAGTCCCCCACTGGACACCTCCTGCAGCTCTCCCAGCCTTTCCAGTCTGCTTTCAACCGAGAGAAACTGGGAGCCTTTATCCACCAGTTCACCCAGCTGTAGCCCCCCCCCACCCCCAGACCCATAAACGGGGCACAGTGACCCAGTGGCTCGTGGATTTATTGCCCTGTGGGCTCTGGGGTGTCTCTCCACCATCAGACCACCCGGTTGCAGATGGTGCCCAGCTCCTCAATCTCACACTGCACCTCATCACCGCGCTGCAAAGGGGGACATGGTGGCATCTGTCCCCACTGGGTTCCACTCTGTCCCCACTCACACCCCAGCCCCACCTGAGCCCCCGTTTCCCCTCACCTTCAGGAAAACAGGTGGTTTCTGAAAGACCCCCACTCCCGCAGGGGTCCCTGTCAGCAGGATGTCCCCAGGGACCAGTGTCACGAACCTGGGGGCACATGAGGTGTCAGCCATGGCCACCCAGGCTTTGGGGGTCCCCAGCCCCCCCAATTCCTACCGGGACACCCAGGCAACGAGGGTGGGCACCCCAAAGATGAGGTGGCGGGTGTTGCTGTCCTGCATCCGCTGCCCGTTGACGCTGCAGCGGATCGACAGGTTATGGACATCTGTGGGAGGTGACATGGGGGGACATGGGGACAGTGCCACCATGACCCCACCTCGGGTAAAAAAACACATGTGGTGGCACCAGCGGCAGCTGAGAAAGAGTTGCCATCCCATCCCTGTCCTGTCCCTGCCCTGTCCCCATCCCATCACTGTCCTGTTCTTGTCCTATCCCCATTCTCCGCCCATCCCATCCCTGTCCCACCTGCCACCGCCTCCCTGGTGACAATGGCCGGCCCCAGGGGACAGAAGGTGTCGAAGGTTTTCCCCAGCAGCCACTGCCGCCCGTTGCGCCGCATCTGCCAGTCCCGGGCGCTCACATCGTTGGCCACAGTGAAACCCAGCACGTGCTCCAGCGCCGCTGCCTCCTGGGGACAGCAGGGACTGCTGCAGGGGGACACTCCCACCGACCCCTCAAAGTGAGCTGGGGACCAGGACAGGGGGTACCTCGATGTGTCGCCCCCTCTTCCCAATGACGGCAGCCAGCTCCACCTCCCAGTCCAGCTCCTGTGGGGACAGAAGTGGGGCTGGGAGGGCCATTTCCCTGGGGGGCCGTGGGGGTGCCACGGGGTACCCACGCTGGTGTCCTGGGGGTGCACGATGTCATCGAAGGGCCCGGTGATGGCGCTGGGGAACTTGCTGAAGATGAGGGGCTCCTTGGGGACCTTCACGCCCTGCTCCTGACAGTGGTCGTGGTAGTTGAGCCCCACACAGATCACCTTCTGGGGGTCTGCTATGGGTGCCAGCAGCTGCACGGTGGCCCGGGGCACCCGGTGCTGTCCCGACTCCAGTGCTCTGTGGGGACAGAGCCACCCTTGGGATCAACCCCACTTTGGGACACCCATTTCCCAGGGGACACACTTTGGGGGGTCATTCAGAAGGGTCAGCTGTATTTTAGGGACTCTCCTTTCCTTTTGGAGAGTCCCCCAGTTGAGGGGACCCAGTTTTGGGGTCAGCCACTCTTGGAGGTCACACATCATTGGAGGTCACACATCCTTGGGGTCACCTATGATTTGGAGTGCCCGTCTTTTTGGGGGACCAGCTGTTGCGGGTAACCCACTTTGGGGTCATCCAAAGCAGCATGCAGATTCGGGTGGCCACTCCTGTGGGGGTCCACGAGGATACCCCCTTTTGGGGCTCGCTCTCCTTTTGGGGGACCCGCCGCCGGTGGGGATCGCTCACCCTCGGCCTCACCCACCTCTGGGCGAGCTGCAGCCCGCGGGGGCCGAGCTCCAGGAATTCCCGCATGGAGCGGGGCAGCTCCGGCTCCGCCGCGCTCAGATCCACCAGGTCTCCCCCGGGCGCCTCCTCCAGCCCGAGCCGGGGCCCCCCGGCCCCCCGGAACCGCAGCAGCCGCAGCGCCCCGCGCATCCCCTGCGGCACCGGGGCTCGGGATCCCGCCGGAGGAAACCGGGGCCGAAGGATTCCCCTCGAACCCTCCCCCCGATCCCACCTGGCCCCGACCCCGCGGGATCCGACACGACCCCCGTGCTCGAGGGTCGCGATGCCCAGAACCCCCCCCCCAGTCACAGGGGATGCCATCCTGATCCCGCACAGCTCCGATCCCAGGGATTCCCACATTTATCCCGCACAGCCCCGATCCCGGGAATGCCCCTGACCCAAGGGATACCCCCCTCAGTCCCACAGTGCCCCGTTCCCAGGGGTTCTCCCGTTCCCAGGGTTCTCCCGTTCCCGGGGGTTCTCCCGTTCCCGGGGTTCTCCCGTTCCCAGGGGTTCTCCCGTTCCCAGGGTTCCCCGTTCCCAGAGTTCTCCCGTTCCCGGGGTTCCCCCATCCCGGGGTTCCCCCATCCCGGGGTTCTCCCGTTCCCAGGGTTCTCCCGTTCCCGGCGCTCCCCGTTCCCGGGGTTCCCCCATCCCGGGGTCCCGGGGGTCTCACACTCGGCTCTTCCCCCGCTCCGCTAGGGGGCGCTGCGAGCCCCGGCAAGTGTCACGTGACGTTTCCCCGCCCGCCTGAAGGTCGCCGCGCCGAGACCCCGCCCCCTCTGTGCTGTCCAATAGGAGCGCGGGGGGGGGGGGGGCCAAACGGCCAAAGAGAGCCAATGAGAGGAGACGGCTGAGGGGCGGAGCCCCGGGACCGGGAATGGGAACGGGACCGGGAATGGGAACGAGAGCGGGAATGGGAACGGGAGCGGGACCGGGAATGGGAACGGGACCGGGAATGGGAACGGGAGCGGGACCGGGAACGGGAACGGGAATGAGAATGGGACCGGGAATGAGAATGGCAGCGGGACCGGGAGATGCGAATGGGAACGGGACTGGGAATGGAAGAGGCACGGGG
This sequence comes from Parus major, assembly GCF_001522545.3. Classification (NCBI taxonomy): domain Eukaryota; kingdom Metazoa; phylum Chordata; class Aves; order Passeriformes; family Paridae; genus Parus; species Parus major. The sequence goes on from NC_031790.1 coordinate 231,556, forward strand.
AATAGGACCGGGAGCGGAACAGGGCGGGGGACACAGCAGGACAGGGACCAGGACGATGCGCGTCTCTCACATCCATCCCTCTTGACTCCATTTCACCCCTAAATCGTCACTATTTGGTTTATTTATAAAATTCCCCCCCTCTCCAGGCTCTTGGGTGAGGGGGCTTCATAGGGGGTCCCCTGAGTGTTGTGGGGAAGAGGGGCTGTGTGCTTGTGGTTGGTGTTTGGGGGCTCCATTTCACAGCTGCGGTGTGGAGACCCTCACCCAGAGAGCCCCCACATCCCGGGGGGTCGCTGCCCTGGGGGGTCCCATCTCTGAGGGTCCTCACACCCCGGCAATTCCTGTGTCCCAGGAGTTCCTGGGGTCGGGTTTGTGCTGGGTCAGGTCCCTGCACTGCCACGGGGGGGGTCCGTGTGGAGGGGAGGCTCAGCCCCCCAAAACGGGTCTGTCTGGCAGCTCCGTGCTGGGCTGGCTCTGGTGGCAGCGTTGTCTTTGTCCTGTCCCATCTCAGGGAGCCACATGCTGGATTTCTCCTGACTTGGAACTTCTTGTTTGCCTGAAATAGTAGAAAATCTCCGGGGCGGGCTGGGGTCTAGAGCACGTTGTGGAATATCTGCATGGAGCTCATGATGTCCTTGTCCTGGGGAGGAGAGAGCAGAGACCCCGTGTCCCCTTCCCCCTGCTCCCAGCTCTCCTCCTCTTGTCACCCTTTTGCCATCTCCCTCCTCTTCCCCTCGTCCTGTCCCCTCTCATCCCACATTTCCCATCACAATCCTGTTTATCCCCCCCACATCCCTCTCACAGCTCCGACTCCTGTGCCTCTCTCTCTGTCCCTCCTGTCCCTCCTGTCCTGCCCCACTCCCATCCCTCTGGGGTGACCCCTTTCTCCTCCTCTCTCCTGGTGTCCCCAGCACGTCACTTTGGGACAGAACAAGGAGGAGGAGGAGGATGGTGTCCCCCTAGAGCCCCTCACCTCCTGGCAAGTGGCCAGGAACTCCTCGAAGGTCACCACGCCGTCCCTGTTCCTGTCCATCTTCTGCAAGGGAGTGGCCAGGCCTGAGTGGGACCAACCCCCGGCGGCAGAGTGGCCCCGAGAGGTGACAGAGGTGACAGAGGGGACAGTCTCACCTGGAAGAACAGCTCCACGTGCTGGGCCGGGGCGCTGGCCCCCAGGGCGGGCTCGGTGCAGCGGCCCATCATGGCATAGATGGATTTCATGATCTCCAGCATGTCCTGGGGGACACAGGGAGCTGGCAGGTCCCCGTCAGGGTGTTCCCACCCCATCGGCCCCCTCAGTGTCTCCCAGTGTCCCCCACTGTCACCTCCTTGCTGATGTAGCCGTCCTTATTCACGTCGTAGAGGTCAAACGTCCACCTCAGCTTCTGCTGCTCCGTCCCCCGCAGCAGCACCGAGAGCCCCACCGCGAAATCCTGCCGGAAGGGTCGTGGCCATGAGAGGGGAGGGACCCTCGCCCCCCTGCCCCTCCCTCCCGCTGCCACATCGATCCCGGGGCGCCCGAGGGATTTCGTTCCCTATTGATCCCGTTATTTTTACCCCCAGTGCCGCAGCGCTCCCGGCACCCGCGAGGGAGAGTTTGGCCACAGCCCGGGATGGGGAAGAGCAGCAGGAGGAGGAGGAGGAGGAGGAGGGGAAAGATGTGATGAATCACGGTGCTGGCACAGCCATTCCCGCCAGGAATTCCCACCTGGAAGCAGAGAGCCCCGTTGCGGTCGGCGTCGAAGGCGTCGAACAAGAAGTGGGCGTAGGAGCTGGCGTCTGCGGGGAAGGGGGACGGTGACTCCCCCGGGACTGGGGTCGGGGCATTCCCCAGTGGGCCCCCCCAGACCCTCGTGCCGGGTTTGGGGACCCCCCGACTCACCGCCTTGAGGGAAGAACCGCGAGTAGATGAGTGTGAAGGTTTCCTCATCCACGAGGCCGCTGGGACATTCCTGGGAAGGGGAGCGGCGCCGGTGACCCCGAAGAAAGCGGGGAGCCAGGGATTTGGGGTGTCGGACCCCCAGACTCACGTTCTTGAAGCCACGGTAGAGGGATTGAAGCTCCGACTTGGTGAACTTGGTCCGAGCCAGCAGCTGCTCCAGCCCCTCGGGTTGGTGCCGGATGGTCGGGAGCTCCACGTCGGCATCGCCGCTGTCTGCCAGGAGAGAGCCCCGGGCAAAGATCCCCCCTAGGAACATCCCCTCCACACCTCAACCCACCCACACCCCCCTAAAACCGCCCCCGTCCCCCTAAAACTACGGCCCAGAGCCTCGGCAGACCCCGAATCCCCCTCGGGACCCTGGAACACCGCGGGTGTTGCATCCCGAGGCGTTTCCAGCATCCCGAAGGCGCAGAACGTTCCCGAGCCGCCTCTTAGCCACTGCTGCTCCGGTCCGGCCCGGTGGAAGGTAATTAATAAATGATGGTTCATTAATAATTTCAGCCTGGGAAGCCCCTGTGGAGCTGCTCAGCAAAGGGGGGTGTCAGCGATTTTGGGACGGGATTGGGAGCCTGGAAAATTCTCAGGCGCTGTCAGAGGGGGGTGAACCCCCAGCTCCTGCTGTGAGGGGTCTCAAAGGACTTGGGGAGGATTGGGGGTCCCTGATGTCCCATCTCAGGGGGTTTTAGGGGGCAGTGGGGGACCCTCATGTCCCCTCTGAGGGGAGGTTCAGGGGCTGATGCAGGATTTGGGGCTCCCTGTGTCTCGCCTCTGGAGGTTTTGGGGGTCACTGTGGGGTCGAGGTTCCCCAGAGCCCCATCTCGGGGGGCTTCTTGGGGGTCAGCACCAGCTCAGAGCCCTCCCAGCCCACCTTGGGAAGGTTTGGGGTCACTGGGGGTCCCCGTTATCCGCTTCTGGGAATTAACGGGGCGTGGGGAGTGGGGAGGTCTCTGGGGTGAAGGTGCCAACCCCGCCGGGTGTTTGGGGGACAGCGCAGCCCCTCGGGGGAGGTCGGAGCACAGCTGGGCCGTGACGCTGCTGGAGGGGACCTGGGGGCCCTGCCCGCTCCCCCCGCACTCCCAGATCCTCAGCCTTCACCCCAAACCCTCCCGAGGGGGAACCCCAAAAGCAGCCGGTTCTGCTCCACAGGAACCAGTTAGAGGTCAGCGGGTCATTTGGTGCTGGGAGGAGGGTCGGGGACACCCCGGGATGGGGGGGTTGAGAATCCATTTAATTAAATAATTAACATTAATTAAGGTTTGGGGGAGGTGGGTACCTTCTACAGAGATGGGCTCCAGGATGCCGAACTGCTTGAGGACGGCGATGAAGAGGAGGATGACCACAGCCACGGCGCACAGCTCCATGCCCTGGATGCCCATGGCCCCTGGGGGGGGACTGGGGGCTCCCCCCCCCCCCGAAAGCTGCGGGGTGCAGCGCTGGGTGCTGCGGGAGCGCGGAGCGGGTGCTGCTCCCGCCGCCCGTGTCCGGCTGTCCTGTCCTGCCCTCCTCCTCCTCCTCCTCCTCCCCTGGCACGCGCCCACCCCCGGCCCCCCCCGCGCCTTTCCCATATTTTATTTTCAGTTTCCCAAATGAAGTTGGCGGCTGGGGGGGGGGGTCAGGGGGGCGACCCCCGCTCCCCGCAGCACCCGTGGGTGCTGGGTTCACAGCCGGGGGTTCAAATCAGAGCGGGCCTCAAAATTGGGTGAAAAAAAGGTTGTTTTGGCCCCCCCCGGCCCCCCCGCCCGGTGGGATCGATGGGATCGATAGGGATGAGTAAGCAGCGAGGGGAGGGGAAACTGAGGCAGAGGAGGCGGGCGGGGGGGGCTGTCCCTGTTCCCCCAGAGCTGTCCCCACCCCTCTGTGGGTGTCCCCCATCGTCCTGGGGACATCGGCCCTGTTCCCCGAGGACTGTCCCTGTCCCCCCGAGGCTGTCCCTGTGCCCCCAGAGGTGTCACCTCCCCGCCATGGCCATCTGTGCCCATCGCCGCAGGGATGTCACTCCTCAGTGCCTGCGCTGGCCTTGTCCCCAGGTCTCCAGGGACAGCGGCACTGTCACCCCGAGGCTGTCCGTGTCCCTCGGGATGTCCCCGCCACAGGACACCGTCCGTGTACCCCCGGGGATTCGTGTCCCCAAGGCCTCAGGGGCTTTCATCCCCCTCCCTCCAGGGCTGTCCCATGCTCAGGGTCACAGGACATCATCCCTGTCCCTCAGGGCTGTCCCTGTCCCCAGGGCTGTCCCCGTTCCCACGGGGGTCCCATTTCCCATCCAAAATCCCGGGGTCCCCCCGTGCCCCCCACTCCCGCGCTGGGGGCGTGGCCACATTCGGGGGCGGGACCAAAGTGGGCGGTGCCACACCCAGGGGGCGGGGCCATCAGCTCTGGGCGTGACCAAGGGCGGGGCTCCACCGCGCGGCCCCGCCCTCCCAAGACGTAACTTCCGCTTCCGCCCGTGCAGGAAGCGCCGCCAGTCTCGCCGCCATGGCCTCAAGGTTACTGCGGGTGAGCGCGGCCCTGCGGCTCCTGCCCGCGGCCTCTGCCCGCGCCGTGCCCGCCCGCCACCTCGGCGTGCCCGGTGAGCGGGGACCGGGGGAGTGGGGAAACAGGGAGGGAGCGGGGGAGGAAGGAGCGGGAGCGGGGAGGGACCGGGGCCGGGTGTCTGCAGCCGCGGTGTGACGGCCCCACGCAGGGAACCTGGCCAGCGATGAGGAACAGGCGACCGGGCTGGAGCGGAAGGTGATGGAGGCCGTGAACAAGGGTCTGGTGAGTGCCGGGCATTGGGGGACCTCGGGAGGACCCCGTGCTGGGGCTCGGGCCGCGGGGTTCGGAGGATGGGGGCAGCTCTGAGGGACGCTGCGGTTTCTCAAGGGATCCCGGGGGTTCTGGGGCGGTTTCAGGGTCCGGCTGGCATTGGAGGGGCGGAGTGTGGTGAATGGCTGTTTGGGAGAATGGAAGTCACAGGGTGGCCTAGGGGGGCCCAGGGAGTGGCGAGGGGTTCGGAGTTATTTCAGGGTTTTGGTGCCTTTGGCGGGGGTAGGGTCTGAGGGATAACGGGTGAGGAGATCTGGGGATCCCAGGGGGTTTGGGGAGTGCTGAGATGGTGGCGGGGTCGTCTGGAGGGGGGTTTCAGAGTTTTGGTGTCCTTGGAGGATTGCAGGGTCCAGGGCTGGGGATTTGTTGGGAAAGTCTGGGGGGTCTCAGAGTTGGGGGTGTCTTGGGGGTGAAACTGGGGGATGCCAGGGTGGGGTGGTCAGTTTGGGGTTGTCGGGGCCGGGCTGCCCTCAGGGGTCTGAGGCACGGAGGGGGGGATGGGGGTGCTGGGGTGCTCACAGCCTGGGGCTGGCCCCGCTCACCCCTCGCCCGCAGGATCCGTACAGCATGTTCCGACCCAAGCGCTACGCGGGCACCAAGGAGGACCCGAACCTCGTCCCCTCCATCAGCAACAAGCGCATCGTGGGTTGTGTCTGTGAGTGCCCCCCGTCCCTATCCGTGTGTCTGTGCTGCCCCTGTGTCCGTGTGTCCATCCGTGTGTCTGTCCATCCCCGTGTCCGTGTGTCCGTCCCCGTGTCCATGTGTCCGTCCCCATGTCTGTCCATCCATGCCTGCCCGTGGTGTTGGTGAGTCCATTCCCGTCCCTTGTCCGTCTGTCCATCCCCTGCTGTCCTTGTGCACTGTCCCACAGTGTCCAGGTCTGCTGTTGCTCTCCCCCACGCTCTCCCTGTGTCCCCCAGGTGAGGAGGACAACAGCTACGTGGTTTGGTTCTGGCTGCACAAGGGCGAGGCCCAGCGCTGCCCCTCCTGCGGTGCCCACTACAAACTGATCCCCCATGAGCTGCCCCACTGAGGGGCCGTGGGACCCCCACCCTCAGCTCCCCGGGGTCCTGCTGAGCCCTTTGAATCGGCCCAGATAAAGAGGTTGTGTGGAGAGCCTGACTCTTGTCTGTGCTGGGGGGGCAGTGGGGTGGGGGGATCAGGCCATGAGTGGGGAGGGGTCTGGGGGAAATGCCACGGCCTAGGAGCGGTATTTGGGGTGGGGGGACCCCATTTCATTGTCCCTCTGCCCTGGGATTAGGGGAGCCCTGGCTGCAGCTGCAGGGGGAAAGCCTTGTGTGTCTCACCGCTGCTTTGTCCTTGCCCGGCCTGTGGCATGCCACACCCCAAAAGAAGCCCCTGAGCACTACAGGGGGTTGGGTTGGTCCCACAACCTCCTGGACAGATCACAGCCCCCCACACACACAGGGTTACCCCCCAGAGTCCCCATCGAGGCTGGTTTGGACCTGTGCCTGCCTGTCCCGTGGGTGACAGCTCTGTGGGCAGGAGGGTCCTGGGACGCCGATCCTGCCAGGCACTTGTGGCTCCATCTTCCTCTGAGGGGACTCGGAACGCCCCGCCAGGAGATCCCCAGAGGAAGCCAGAAGGTTCCCAGGTGATCCCAGGTGGCCCCAGGAGGTCTCTGAAGGGTGCCAGGGTGTCCTTTAAGGGGTGACACATGCCGGACATGATGACTCCCCTCGGGCACGTCGTCCCATACCGGGGGGAGATGTGGGTGCTGCTCCCCAGGCTCCGCTCAGGGCTCTGGGCAGGCCAGGGAGGACACGGAGATTGCCCATCCAAAGTGTGGTCCCATCTGCCGTGATGTCATCGATGATGTCATCGATGATGTCACGCTGATCGACCATGACATCATGCATCCCCGGCTGCAGGGGGTGGAGCTGTGAGCGTCGCTGACCAATGGGGGCTGTGGGAGGCTGTGACTGACAGCGGGAAAGGGCGGGAATCTGCTCGCAATGAAGGGAGGAGCTGGGGGCGTGGCTTCAGGGATCGATAGGTGCTGCCTGGCCGTGATTGACAGCCAGGGGGCGGGGCTGTGCCGCAATAGAACACTCGTGTGGGGAGGGGGCTGCGGGGCAGGGCTCATCGGGGGCGGAGCCCCGGGCCCCATTGGCCAATAGGAGTCAGCCGTGGCAGTGACTGACAGCCAGGAGCAAGCGCTCAGCGCTCAATGGAGCGGGGTCTCTGGGGGGCGGGGCTTCGGCGGGGG
>NC_031790.1:239955-251953 GCF_001522545.3 Parus major
CCTCGATCCCCCCGAGCCCCCCCTCCTGCCGCCACCGGAGAGAGAGAAACCGGCCCGACCGTGCCGCCGCCCCCTCCCCTGCTCCCACCACGGGACCCCCGGCCCCCAGGAGTCGCTGCTTTGGGGGGGGGACGGGGATTCCCCCGCAGCCCCCTCCCCTCCCGGAGCCCCCCCATCAAAACCAGCACCCGAGGGCCCCGGAGCTGCGGCAGCGCCGGGGGGGAGCAGCGGAGGCACCTTGGACCAACAGCCGTTCCCTCGGCTTGTGATTTTTCCTTCATTTTCCTTTTTTTTTTTCCTTTTCTCCTCTTTCCACGTGTTTTTTTGGCTTGTTTTGTTTTGTTTGGTGTTGGTTTTCCTTTTTTTTTTTTTTCTTTTTTTGGTTTTGTTCTGTTTTTTGGGGGTTTTTTTTGTTTGTTTTTTTGATGCAAACTCCGGGCACCCGAACTGGAACCGGCCCCGAGCTGGCGGCTCCCTGACAATTAGGGAATATTTTCTCGGTTTTGCCGATTTCTGACCGTTTTTCCCCCCCTCCCCGTTTCCCGCCGGAAAGGGGGAGGCGCCGGCACAAAGCACAAGGAAAAACTCGACGGGGCGAACCATCTTCCACTTCTCTCCAAATAAGGCGCCTCCGGCCCCGTTTCACTAGGACCCGCCGGAATCCGCCCCTTGGCTTCACCCAAATTGGATTTTCCGGCCCCAAATCCGTGGCCACGCCCGGCCCCGGCACCTTGGGGGTGGATTTTGGAGGTTTATTGTTATTTTTTGCCTCCTTTTGTCTTTTTATGCCCCCCTGGGCCTGGCCCTGGCGCTGCCTGGTCCCTACAACCACCTCCTATTAAACACATTTTTCCACTCTCAAATAGTCTTTTTTTTTAATTCTTTTTCACTCCCTCAGCTCAGTCCCGCCCTTCCCAGAATTCCGGTTTTTCACCCCGTTTTCCCACAACTCTGAACTCCATCGCTCTCATTCCAAAGTTTTGCCTCTTCTTCTCCAACGGTTTCACCATTTTAGGACTTTTCTTTTTTCTTTTTCTTTTTTTCTTTTTTTTTTCTTTTTTTTTTTTTTCCTTTTAATCCATTTTTGGGAGCCCAATCAGCTGCCTCCTTAATTTATTACCATGGATCCGGCATCTCCCACTCTCCATATTTATTGGGAAGTGAGGAACAGCTGCAGAGCCCTGGGGGACCCCCGCACCGCAGGGACGCTGCTGTCCATCCGTCCATCCGGCCCCATCCCGCTGCTCCCACTGCTCCCGCTGCCGTCGCTGTTTTTAAAGGGATTTTTAAAGTGAATTTCTTCCGTTGATCCCGTTTTTAAGCCTTCTCCGTCGCAAAGGACCCGGATCCCTCACTCAATCACACGGGAGCAATAGTCCTTCCTCGATGGCTGATGTGTCCGTACTGTATTTTGTACCCTCAGGCAGCTCTTTCCGGTGAATTCCTGCTGTATCCACCCATCCTCCTGGTCCTGTGTTCTTTGCCACGGAGAAAAACCATAAACCACGACGGCGACAATGGATTTGGGGGGAAAAACGCTCCCACCTCCGCGGGACTCACCGGCGTCCAGCCGCGGGACCTCTCCTTTTATTTTTGAAGAGGATGAGAGATATATATATATATATATATATAAAAATATATATATATTCCTTTGGGTTTCTTTCTTTTGGCTGAATTGCGGTGATTTAGCCTTATTTCTACTCTGGGAGAGCGGCGGAATCACTGCTGGCCCGGCCCAGCTCTGGGAGCTGGCTAGAAATACATGGAAGAGGAAAAAAAAAAAAAAGGCAAAACCACCAAAATCCAGTAATAAACCCAAAAAAGCTCCCGGCGTTGGCTCAGGGAGTCTTTCCTGGCCAGAGAAGTGCTGGATCCATGGACAGAACCTCCCACAGCTCCATTTGGGTGGGAAGAGCAGAGCACGTCGGGGGAAGACAGCAGAAAAAACAGACAAAATGAGATAAAATAGGGAAAATAGGGGATTTGAGGTGCCAGCTGAAACAAGGGGAGCGGCCAGGGGGGCTGCCATGGGGGAGGGGATCTTGGGGGAGAAGTTTGGGGTTGTTTTTCTCTTGGAGTCCCCCAGGAGCCGTTGGGTGTTTCCCAGGAAAGCAGGACAACGCCGGCATCTCCCCTGAAGCCCCTTCCCATCTCTGTGTGTATAGACATGGCTGTGTGTACATAGCTCAGATTCGGTTGGGTTTTGGGTTGAATTCTGTAGAAAATGGGCAAATTGCTTTTTTTTTTTTTTTATTTTATTTTTAAACCACAAATAGGGGAAAAATATCCCAAATTCCTGGTACTTCCAGCTTTGCTGCCCCAGAGGGGTTGATGGAGAACGCGATGATGGCTGTACAGACAGAATATTGGAAGTCTTGTACAATGCCCCAAAACCCAGTGGAAAATACCCCAAATGGCTGGGTCTGGAGTGGGTGGTGCTTCCAGGGCAAGTGCAAACAGCTTCAATTCGTTTTGCCCTAAAAAACATGGAAGAAAATTCGGATTCTCCTGCCTGTTTCCAGGCGATTCGGGAGCAGTGTAGGATGGTTTGGGGGGCAGTGCCAGTGGCGGCTCCTCATGTTGGTGACAAAACCAACCCAACCCCTCACTGGCCTCTCATAAAAAAGCAAAAAGTGGAAAAAAAAACGCAAAAAAACTGGAAAAGATAAAAAAAAGCAGCTGAGAGAGCACTGGGGGTACGCAGGGTGGTGCACCACGGAGCTCAGTAGGTGTTCCCAGTGGGAAATCCCAGCTGCCTTCATGGATGCTCCCAGATGTTCCTGCAGGGCGAGGCCACAGGTGCCATCGCCCTCCTTATCCTCGCGGAGCCGGTAGAGCCAGCGGCACTGGAGCCAAGCCACACGGAGCCGGGGTTGGGTGTTGGCAGGAGAACCCAGATCCAGGCAGGACAGCCAGGAAGGAGCACGGCACAGCCCGCAGCCCCCGGGGTTCAGCCCCACAACAGCGGCCCCAGGGGGCTCTGGCCTCGGAGCAGCAGCTGAGAGGCAGCTGGTCCAGCACAGGTGGCTCACCAGGCCCCAGCACACGGGTCAGCCCAGCCAGGAGGCTGGGACAGCATCAGAGGGGAGAGCACTGGATCCTCCTCCAAGAGCCAGGCGCTCCCAGACTTGGATTCTCTGACAGCTGGGTCCTCCAAGAATTGTATCCAAAAGCTGGATCTTCTGAGTTGGATCCTCTGAGAGCTGGATCCTCCAAACACTGGACCCTGCTCTTTGAGCTGGGTTCTTCTCCAAGCAGCAGATCCTCCTCGGAGAGCTGGATCCTCTGACAACTGGATCCTATGAATGTCGGATCCTCCTCCGAGCACCGGATCCTCCTCAGAGCAGCAGATCCCAGGAGCGCCACCTCCCTCCCCGAGCGCTCGCCATGATGTCCCTTTGCCGAAAAGAGAAAAAAAAATAAAGTTTTATTCCTGTTATTTTTTTAATGAAAGAAAAACAAAAACTAAAGCAAACCTGCACTTTAGGCAGCCGGGGGGACCGGGGCCCCCGTGTCCCTTCCCTGCAGCCGGCGGGGCGGCTCCAGGGGCCGGAGGCAGGTCCTGGGTGTTACCACTAGCGCAGATGAGGCCGACGCGACGAACTCCTCCTGCTCCGAGCACTCCTGACGTAGCAGATTTTTGCAAATGGAGTTTTACAGTCTATATTTAAAGAATTGTATGTTTGTAACAAATAAAGTATGCGGAAAAGTGAATGAAAACGAGCCTGGGCCTGACTTGCTCCTTGGGGGTGCCGTGGGAGGCTCTGGAGAGTGGAGGTGGTGTCACCACTGTGGTGAGGGGTGGGGTGGTCACCCTGCAGCTCTACAGGGACATGTGAAGGTGGCGGGGACACAAACAGGGAACGTTGGGTCCCCCATCTTGTCCCGAGGGGATCATCTGACTCAGAGGAGTGTGAGGTACCAGTACGGTGGGGAGGGAGAAGGTTTGGCGTGGCTTAGACACGTTGTGTCACAGCTCAGGCTGGTGTGTGCACAGGAATAATGTGTGTGTGGGTGTGTGTAAGGTGAGTGTAAAGAGACTATAAGGCATTTGTGCCATCACATGGCTGCCTCCTGTGGGTGTGTGTGTGTAAAGTGTGTGTAAGGCGTGTGTACCATCACATGGCGGCTTGCCGTGTGCGGGTGTAAGGCTGGGAGGGTTTGGCGTGGCGCGTGTGCGGTGCCATAGCTCAGGCAGGTGCGTGCACAGGTGTGTGTGTGCACAGATGGGACAGGGATGTGTGCCACACACACGAGTGCACGGTGTGTCAGGTGTGCGTGCCATCACACGGCTGTGCCACACGTGCAGGTGTGTGTAGCGGGGATGTGCCGTGTCCCCGCGGTGCCGTGTCCCCGCGGTGCCCGTGTGTGTACCGGGAATCTGCCGTGTCCCCGCGGTGCCGTGTCCCCACCGGCAGTGCCGCAGCCCCCGCCCCCCGCGCTGCGGCTCCCTGCGGGCTCGGGCTCATCTGAGGACACGCGGGGACCCGCCTGCGCATGAGCCGCCGCCGCCGTCACTGTCACCGCTCCGGGGCCTGCTGCGACCCCCGAAGCCCCGGCCCAGATATTCCCGCAGCTGCTCCGGCTCCCCCCTCGGCCGGACCCGGGGGTCGGGGGAGCTGGGGACAGCTGGAGGGGCCCCGAGGACAGCCGGGGATGTCAGCTGGATGGAGCCCGGAGGGGCCCAGTCTGGGGCAGTTGTTGGCCGGGACAGGTGCGGGATGAGGGGCCGGCGGCACCCTGAACGTCCCCGGCAGCTGCAGCTGTGCGGTGCAGCTCGGCCCTGCCCAATGCAGGGAAACTGGAACGGCGCTCGGGACAGGCGGGGGAACCAGTAACAGGTGCCTCCCTCCCCCAGCCCGTACCTCCGGCTGGAGCAGGGTGGGCGTGGGGCTGGGACCCCTGAGCCCCCCCGGCAGGACTGTGCGGTGCCCTCCACCCCGCCCGCTGCTGGAGGGAAACTGAGGAGCGGTAACCGATGGCCGTGGGGACAGTGACCGCGCCGGGTGCAGCCGCGCTGAGGGGCCCGGGCTCCGGCCCCAACCCGGGCAGGGCTGCGCTGTGTGGGGCCCATCAGCTCCGCAGCTGCTGCCCCGCCAACGACCCTCGCCCGGGAATCCCCAGTTCCATTTATAAACTCCGTTTGTCACACAATCGGGTTCCATCGGACAGTGAAAGGGGCTCGTCATGAGAAACTGAGTTTTCTGTAAAACGTTTGTTGGGCAAAGGGGCTTTCTTCCCCATAACAGTGCCGTGAGTTTTTTGGCCACGCTTGATCCCTGCCGTCACCACTGGCAGTCCCTTCGGCCTCTGAGGGTCCGCCCCAGCCCCCGGTCCAGCCCCGGGGCTGCGGGGTCCATGTTACCTCACTACCGCTGTCCTTCTCCCTCAGCCTGTGGGGCAGCGCCGGGTTATTTGTGTAGTGCCCCAAAGAAACAGGGAGGCTCAGAGGCACCGGCGGGCCTGGGTGTCCCCGGGCAGGATCCCCTCACGCCGGGGCCTCTCTCAGCCCCGAGCAGGGCCGGCCACGTCAGGAGCGGCTCCCACGGCCCCGCGGAGCCCTTTGGCAGGCGCAGGGCCCTGTGGGACCCTCTGGCGGGAACCGGGGCCCTCCTGGGCCCGCCAAGCCCCCGCGCCCCCCTCACGGCCCGCCTCCCCCCCCCGCCCCCCCCCCCCCCCCCCCCCCCCCCCCCCCCCCGGCTCCCTCAAACAAACACGGCCCGGGGCGGGGCGACGGAATGGGCGGGAAACATCACCCTCTTGCTATTGGATCAATGAGCTGTCAATCACCCTGACCCCGCCTCACGCCGCGGTGCTCGTTATTACTATTCGTCGGGTGGTGACATCACCGACGCGAGCACTCCCCGCCCTCACCCCGCTGTGTGCCGTGTGCAAAAGGAACACAGCCGTTAAACGAGCCGCGGGGCGGAGCCAGAGATGGACAGGGAAAGAAGCGGCTCTCCCATTGGGCACCGCGGGATGTTCAAATTAGTATGGGAGGCGGTGATTGGTGGCCACGCGGCGCGGCCCGCCGCCCCCGCCCGGGCGGGTCATTGTCTGGCGGCTCCTGAGGCGGGTCGGGCGCGGCGGTGGCTTCGGGGTTCGGACGGCGGCGGCGGTACCATGGTGAGGGCAGGGGCTGCAGTGGAGCTCGGGACTTGGGGGGCCGGCCAGGACAGCGCGGCCGGGCTTAGCCGGGCCCTGTGTGGCCGCCAATGGGCGCCGCTGTCAGCCCAGGCCGGGCGGGGGGAGGAGGACGGGCCCCTATCCGTGACCTTGGGTCCGGCCCGGCGCTCCCCCGGTGCCCCGTGGCCGCTGCCGCCTGGCTTCTGGGGAGGGGGTTTGTCCTGCCCTCCAAATCCGGGCCCGCCGGTGCCCTCCAGCGCTGTCAGAGCGCTGCAGTGTCGGCCGGTGTCTCCTCGGTCGCGGTGTGTTCCGCTTGCGGCTCGGTTGGACGGGAGGAAGTGGCTGTCGTAGGGGAAGCGTCAATCGAGGGGCCCGAGCGGGGTCTGTCAACCGCCCGGCGCCTCCTCCGGGGGTACGCGGGTACATCTGAGCTCGCCTCTCGGGGAAAGGCCCGCTCCGTGGGGGAAGCGAAGGAAGTTCATTCTCCGGTGCCCCGTTCCTGTGGCTCCGTAGGGAGAATGGGGGGAGCCGGGTCTGGAGCTGTCAGCGCAGGCGGGCAGGGGGATATGGGGTACAGCGGTTCTGTGGCTCTGTGCGGAGTTCCGCGGATCTGCAGGATGCTTTGGGAGGTTCTAAGGCTCATTGGGGGGGTTCCGTGAATTCGCAGAGTGCCTGGGGGACTCTCTGGGTCTGCGGGAGGGCTCTGTACTTACATAGGGGATTTCTATGGGTTTTTGGGGTGACTCGGGTGGTTCTGTGAAGCTGCGGGGGGTTCTGTCTTTCTGTAAAGGTATCCTGTGGATCCACAGGAGAGGTTCTGGGGATTTGCAGAGGGCTTGGGGGGTTTCTGTGGATCCATAAGGGATTTCTGTGGATTTGGGACTTGGTGGGGTTCTGTGGTACCGGGTGGGAGAGGGGTGGTGGGTGTTTCAGGGGATTCTGTGAATTCTTGGGGTGTTCTGTGGATCCACAGGTGGGCTCGAGGGAGTTCCGTGGGGGGCTTCTGGATTCGTGGAGGTTGTGGAGCTGGTGGTAACGGCCCCGATCCCTCCGCGATGATGGAAACACCATTGTATTATGCAACTTCTGCTGCCGCCAAGAACTTGTGCTCAGGGATGTCTGGGAATGTGCTGCAGGAGATAAGAAGTTGCTGCTTGGAAGGGTTTTATCCTGTTTGAAGCAATAAGAAAGAAGAAAAGTTTGCCTGCTGTGAAGGATCCAGTGGGTCAGACCCAGGGAGGATTTAGCATGGGAATGTGCTCCCAGTGAGGGGATTTGGTGGAGAGAAGGGACTGAGATGTCACAAGGATTGTCTGAGTCCCTGGGAGCTGCAACCCGGAGGGTGAGGAGAGAATTCCTCGGCATTGCTTCCTCTGGAGGGAGGAATCCAGAAGCCCTCGCTCCCAGCACAGAGTGGGATGATCTCTCATAGGGAGCTGGAGGCGACTGGGCTGGGGGAACTTCCCGTGTTCCCTCTGCAAACCCCGTGCTGGGTTGGTGAAAACTGGGACAAACCTCGAGATTTCCACAGCGAAACCTTTCTTGCTCTTCTTAATCAACCCCTCCCTGGGAAGATCTATCAGGCAGGCAGCTCCAGGCTGGAAAACCTGATGGGGCAGTGGGAAAGTTCACAGCTGGCTGATAAAAGCTCTCAGTGAGAACAGCCAGTGCTTTTCCCAACACTGCCTTTTATTCCTAGAGCAAGGAAATATCCACAAATCCCCCTTGCCTCCCCCTTTCTTGCCCATAAATCTCCCTTTCCACCCCTCAAATCCTGCTTCCCCCAAAATGCCCTCCTTGAGTTTTGCAGTTTTATGGAGCTATGTTTTCTCCTGATTAAAGTAACTTTTGGTGCTTCACAGTTTCTCCAAGTCATCCCTGAAGACCCTTCCTGTCATGGCTGCAGGGACACAGAGTGGATTTGCTGGGTCCCCCATGGCTTCACTCAGTGCCCTCTGCTTATTTTAATCAGCCTGGGATTAATTAATGCCCCCTTGGGATTAATTTTTTTTTCCACTGTTTGAACTGAACCTTGTGTTATATTCCCACCTGGCTGGGATGTGACCCAGATCTTGGTTAAGCAGCATCTTGTTTTAAGGATTAACGTGCTCCATTTGCTCTCCTGGCGTTTCTGGATCCTTTCAGCTCCCTCACCATGAGCTGAAACTCCTCATTTTTAGAGGGGATGGGGATTGTGGGATCAATATATGCTATAAAAATAGGGATTGTGAGTATCCAGGGTGTTTTCAGGCTCCCATCTCCCTCTGCTGTTGTTTCTTGTCTCTGTGTGGGCTGGAGAAATTGGTTTTGGGGATTGTTATCCCTGTTTTTTTTTACCTGGAGCAGATTTTGAGTAGCTGACATCTGGTGCAGCTCCCTCTGCCTTCCTTCATCACCCGTGGCTCTCACCATCATTAGGAACAGCTCTCATTAGTGATTAATGATGTCACGGGGTCTTCCCATATCCCTGGAATCCATGGGTTTCCTGACAGCGGATGGGAGAGCCCAGCAAACCCATGCTTGGCTCTTCCTTGTTGCTCAGCAACTCCCAAACTCTTGGCTTTGGCATTTCCACCCCTTTCAACATGATTTTCATTAAATCCACAATTTCTGGGGCTCCTGGGTGATTTCCGGGAGGGGAACTACCCTTGAATCCCACAGGATTCTCATTCCCATGTACAGGAACAGTGTCCTGCCTAGTGTCCAGTGTCAGTATGTGGAGAAATTGAATCTGAAAACAAGCTGAGCTCATAAATGCTGGAAAAAAATGCCCAAGAATGGGATTTTGGGCTGTTTCCCCCCCACTTGGCATCTTCTGGAAAACAGTGGGATTAGTGGCAGCAGGAATAAGACACCTGGGTGAGGGAGCAGCTGCTGCACCCTGAAAACCTCCCTTGTTTATCATCCCCTTGAATTTGCGTGGTTTGAGAGGCCCTGAGTTGCCAGGGAGCTGCCAGCTTATCCTGCAGCAGGTCCCTCTGGCTTAGAATTAACGAGATTGTTTGGATTCGGGGATTAATTAATGGGCCCCTTTCTCCCCCAGGCTGGAGGCAAGGCGGGCAAGGACAGCGGCAAGGCCAAGGCCAAGGCCGTGTCGCGCTCCCAGAGAGCCGGGCTGCAGGTATGGCACAGGGAATCACCACCACATGGACTGCTGAGCAGCTGGAGGGCCCCAAACCTCTTCTTCTGGGGTTTAAAAAACTGAGTATTTCAACTTGGAGCGATGAGGAGCCCTGGGCTTGCAGAGGGGGTTTGCTGTCAGGTGGGACAGAGAGGATGGGAGGATTAATTGGGAGAATTAATTATATTTTCTAACTAATAATTAAAATACAATTATTTTATGCTATACAAGATATAGCTGCATTTTACTAAATTATATGATAGCAATATACAATGTATATAATAACAATATAATGTATTATTATAACATAAATATTACATATTAATTAGTAATAAATAAACTGGATAGTGATACTTAAGTCCTCTCTTTGGAGTGTTAGTCCTGGAAGCTGCAGCCCAAATCGACAGCGTAGGGTGTAAATATGCACATTGTGGGGGGGGGGGTCTGTAGGTGTTAATGAGGTTGTTAATTGCCCCCCAGTTCCCAGTCGGCCGCATCCACAGGCACCTGAAGACTCGGACCACCAGCCACGGGCGTGTGGGAGCCACGGCGGCTGTGTACAGCGCAGCCATCCTCGAGTACCTGACCGCTGAGGTAGGAGCCTCCTCCCCAGCCCCAGCCCCCCTGCCCTCGGCATTCCCACCTCCTCCCGCTGTCCTGCAGGTGCTGGAGCTGGCCGGGAACGCTTCCAAGGATCTCAAAGTGAAGCGGATCACGCCCCGACACCTGCAGCTGGCGATCCGCGGTGACGAGGAGCTGGATTCCCTGATCAAAGCCACCATTGCTGGTGGAGGTAGGTGGTGTTCCTGTGTTTCCATCCTTGAGTAGGAATTTTAGCAAGAAGGGGAGATGTGGGGAAGCAGATGGGAATTTGGCAGTTGGTGTAAATGCACGGGCTTGCTGCTTCCCTAGATTCACTCTGGATTGTCACAAAATGGGAAATGGAGGATTTTTTTTGTTTCTTGGGAATTCTGCAAGTGGCTTGACAGGATTTCTCCCCTCTTCTCTGCAGGTGTCATTCCCCACATCCACAAGTCCCTGATTGGAAAGAAGGGACAACAGAAAACGGCGTAGAGGAAGCGCAGCACCGAATCCCCCCGTCATCGTACTGTACCTGGGCACAGGAACATCTCGGGGCTACCAGGAATGTTTTTTAAGGAGTAGTTCAAAGGAAGAGCATAGAGAGGATTGACTGTAGAGGAAGCATTGGGATGGGTTTAGATTCTGCTAGGACACACTGCGGGCTGTGGGGTGGCAGCTGGGGGGGTGGGCGAGTGGCTCAGCTGCCCCTAAGTTTTATACAAAAATGGAACCCATAAACCATTTTTTACAAAAATCCAGACGGTCTCCAGTGGTGGTGGGGGAAGGGGCAGGGGATTGGGCCCCCCGGTACCCATCAGAGGGGCCTGGAGCGCCCCATGGAACCGGACCCCAACGCAAAGGGGCGGGGCGGGGCTGCGCGCTATGCAAATGAAGGGGAGGGGCTTATCCCACGGCCCCGCCCCTCATGGAGGTGTCCAGCTGTCGTGTCCTGGACTGAGGGGTGTTTGTGGGTGTCTGTCCTGCCCACAGGGGTGTCCGTGTGTCCCAGACTGGGGGCTCCGGGTGTTTGTCAGGTCTGGCTGTGTGGGTGCGAGATGTTCATCTCTCCGGGCCGTCTGTCTGTGCTTGTCAGGTTCTGACAGTCCTGAGCACAGGGTCCTGCCCAAGCTCCCGCCGAGCCCTCTGTGTCATGCTTGGATACCGGGGGTGCTCCGAGCCGGGCCCGGCGGCGGCGGGAGGAGCCGGAGCCGGAGCCGCTCCTGTATTGGCAACACCGGCCGCCGGTTGCATCAGGCGTCAAGTGGCCCCAACGGCCTAGGGCACCATCAGGGCCGTGCCCGGGCTCAGACCCGCCCCGCCGGGCCTCAGCGCCTGGGGTAGCCACGGGACCGGTTGCAAGCGGGGGCAGGGGACAGGGCAGGGCCGTGCCGGGCTCGGTCCCGACGGGCCCGAGGTCGCACAATGGCGACGCTGATGGCGCAAGATGGCGGCGGGGGGGCGGGGCCGTCCTCGCTGCCCGCGGGCTATGCAGTACGCATGCGTGCACCGTGCTGTTGTCGGGCGCATGCGTGCGCCGCCGCGCGCCTCGAGCTGCCGGGCAGCGCGGGAGTCACCATGCGGTCACTACGGGGGAGTACGGCGGCAGCATCAGTGCCCGTCCGCAGCATTGCGCCGTGCGGGGCACAGGAGATGGCCTGACGGGCGGTTTATCTCCGGTGAGTGCCCGGCTGGCAGCGGGGTGCTACGGGCTGCCCCGGAGATTGAGCCCGAGCTCCGCGTTACGTAACGTGCTCCCCTGCCCGACTGCAGTGGTTCTGGCCGCCCGCCCCCGTGGCGCGTATTGCGATTGCCATTGGCTGGGCGCAGCGGCGGGGCGGAGCGAGGAGGCTATAACTAGAGGCGGTGCGGTAGGGGCCGCGTTCAGTCCGTCGCTGCCGCGCCTGGGTTTTGTTGGTCCTGCGCTTTTTCCTTCCGCCTATCGCCGCCCATCGCGCCGCCATGAACGGGCAGCTGAACGGTTTCCACGAGGTGTTCATCGAGGAGGGCACTTTCCTCTTCACCTCCGAATCCGTGGGCGAGGGGCACCCAGGTGCGGGCCGAGCGGGGCTGGGCGGGGCGGTGATCGCGCAGGCGCGGCGGGGCGTGGGGGGAGGAGGAGGAGGACTATGGTGAGGATGAAGATGAAGGAAGTGAGGATGAGGATGGAGA
>NC_031790.1:252142-263239 GCF_001522545.3 Parus major
GGGGCGGGACTCGGGGGGGGCCGGGGCCGCCGTGACTCAGCCGTGACTAAGCAGCTCCCGGTGCCCCCGCACGGCACGGGACCCCCGCCGTGGGCTGCCTTCCCGCCTGCATGCCGGAGGTAAGACGGGCCCGGTGACCCCCCCCCCACACACACGCCCCGGGGCCGGAGTGTCGCCCTCAGCCCTCCCCACGCCCTCCGGCGGTGCCGCTGATGTCGCTTGGCTGATGATGAAGTCTCGTGGGGCTACCCAGATGTGCCCTCCCGCCTTAGCTTGGGGAGGGGTTTACACTTCTCCCGGGCGGTGGTTGGAGCCCCCCCAGCTCGGTACCAGTCGGTGCCGGTCTCTCCCGGTCTTTGTCGTCGCCGGTTCGGGGCACACGACCGTTAATCTGCCGAGGCCGCTGCCGACGCCCAGCACCCGCTGCCTGGGCACACCCAGTATCTCTGAACCCTCTCGGCTCTGGCCACTGTGGCACTCGCTTTTGGGGCACATCCAGCACCTCCCGAGCTCCCACCAGCTCTGGATCCCAATTGGGCCCCATAGCTCTGCTCCTTCTTCTCACACCCCAGCAGCACAACCTGCGGCTGCACTGGGGCTCCCCCGCTCTGAGGTCCATTTCCTTACTCTCTCCCACCAAAAAGCACCCGGGGGATCTTCCTCCCCTCACCCCAGCTGGGCGCTGTCTCCTCGGCCAGATCCTGCCTGGAAGGTCGCTTGCAAGGACACCCGCAGTCCCGGGGACACGGGTGGCCCTTGGGACACCCCAGCCACCTTCCACGCACACAGAACACTCTGGGAGCAGGAGGGAGCTGGGTGTCCGGGGAGCTGGAACAGCTTTAGCTGAAGGCAGAGTTGCTGGAAGCTGGCATGCTGCGGATTTGGGAAGCTGGGATACAGATCTGATCCCCTCAGTGGTGCCACAGGGCTCAGCCTTAGTTGAAGCTGGAGCTTAATTGGGACATGCCTGGAATTCCAGTCTGGGGACAAGGCAATGGCTGTACGCACCCTGGGGGGGGCTCCTGGATTATGGGGGCTACAAATCCCTGTTCTGGAGGCTCCGGAAGGAAGGGCTGTGCCATGCTGGGCTGTCCCGTGCCACTGTGACGCCTCCTGCTCTCCATGTCCCCAGATAAAATCTGTGACCAGATCAGTGATGCTGTCCTGGATGCCCACCTCAAGCAGGACCCCGATGCCAAGGTGGCCTGTGGTGAGTAAGGGCAGCAGGGGACAGACAGCAGGTGGGAGACGTGGAGGTGACACCGTGCTGACGTCACTCGTGTCCCTGCAGAGACGGTTGCCAAAACCGGGATGATCCTGCTGGCGGGGGAGATCACCTCCCGGGCCAACGTAGACTACCAGAAGGTGGTCCGGGACACCATCCGGCACATCGGCTACGACGACTCCTCCAAAGGTGTGTCCTGGGCTGCCACCGCCTCAGTGACAGCAGCAGGGGTGGCACAGGGCTCACCAGAGCCCCGTTTGTCCCCCCAGGTTTTGACTACAAGACATGCAACGTGCTGGTGGCCCTGGAGCAGCAGTCCCCGGACATTGCCCAGGGCGTGCACCTGGACCGCAGCGAGGAGGACATTGGTGCTGGTGACCAGGTGAGAGCCAGGGCCGTGGGGTCGCTGTGCTGTGGCCGGGGGCTGGTTGTGACCTCGTTGTCCCTGTGCTGCAGGGGCTGATGTTCGGCTACGCCACGGATGAGACAGAGGAGTGCATGCCCCTCACCATCGTGCTGGCACACAAGCTCAATGCCAAGCTGGCCGAGCTGCGCCGCAGCGGAGCCCTGCCTTGGCTGCGCCCTGACTCCAAGACGCAGGTGAGGTGCTGGGGGGTCCACAAAGCCCTGGGGAGCCCCCTTTTCCCCTGGCTGGCCTCTGACTGGTGTCCCCTGGCAGGTGACAGTGCAGTACATGCAGGACCGCGGGGCAGTGATCCCGATCCGGGTGCACACCATCGTGATCTCGGTGCAGCACGATGAGGACGTGTGTCTGGATGAGATGCGGGATGCGCTCAAGGAGAAGGTCATCAAGGCTGTGGTGCCCCCCAAGTACCTGGACGATGACACCATCTATCACCTGCAGCCCAGCGGCCGCTTCGTCATCGGCGGGCCCCAGGTGCAGCTGGGGGCACTGTTGGGGGCAGCATTGTGGTGGCAGCGGTGACACCGTGATGGTGACATTTGTCATGGCACGATGGTGGTGCTGGCAGCGACACCGTGACGGTGGCAGTGATGTCACGGTGATGGCAGCAGTGATGGGTCAGTGCTGAGGGCTGGTGACAGCACGGTGACAGTGCTGACGTGGTGGTGATGACACCGGTAGTGGCACAGTGGGGGCAGTTGGAATGGTTTGATTGTGGTGAGAATGGCACAGAGGTGGCGTGGCTGTGGTGGCCGGGATAACGTGGCAGTGCTCTCAGCACGGTGTGGTGGCGGTGATGATGACACTGGTGACAGTGTGGACAGGGTTGAGATGCTGCTGTCCCCAACAGGGTGACGCAGGGCTGACAGGCCGCAAGATCATCGTGGACACGTACGGGGGCTGGGGCGCGCACGGCGGCGGCGCCTTCTCGGGCAAGGACTACACCAAGGTGGATCGCTCGGCCGCCTACGCCGCGCGCTGGGTCGCCAAGTCCCTGGTGAAGGCTGGGCTGTGCCGCAGGGTGCTGGTCCAGGTGGGTGCTGCTCTGGGTCATGGTGGGTGCTGGGACACCCCTCCCCAGGCCTCACCCACAGCCCTGCCTTTCCCCGCAGGTCTCCTATGCCATCGGGGTCTCGCACCCCTTGTCCATCTCCATCTTCCACTATGGCACCTCCCAGAAGAGCGAGCGGGAGCTGTTGGAGATTGTCAAGAAGAACTTTGATCTGCGGCCCGGGGTCATCGTCAGGTAACGGGCAGGGGGGTCTGTGCCGGGGGGTGGGGGTGGGCGGGGGTCCCTCCCGGAGCAGCTGGGGACCGCCTGGCGCCTGGACCCGGCGCGGAGCCGCTCGGCCGGACGGAGAAGGCGCGCTTGGGGCGCGGACGGGGTAAGTATCCGCCGGAGCCGAGCGCTTGGAGCTTCCCCAGCACCGGGAGCGTGCTGGTGTTTGGGAGAGCCGCTGGGGAAGCTCCAACCGCCCCGCGGGGTGGGGAGGAGGCAGAGGCGCCACTGTGGAACCCCCGGCCAGGCAGGGAAGGGGCGAAGGCAGGACCCCGGGGCCACCTGACTGAGTTGGGAATTGTGTATTCCAGGGATCTGGATCTGAAGAAGCCCCTCTATCAGAGGACCGCAGCCTATGGCCACTTTGGTAGGGACAGTTTCCCTTGGGAAGTGCCCAAAAAACTAAAATACTGAGGAAAAAGCATTGTTAGGGCTTTTCCCCCCACTCCTGCGGGCGTAGGTTACAGAGAAGCCCGTGGGCTCTGGGGGAAAGAGCTCCTGGTCCTTGCACCCCCCCGGCTCCCTGGCCCCACCATTGTCTCTCACCATCGTTTTGGTTGTGTGGGGACCACGTGCCTCTCCTGGAGCCCCCCCCGTCTCTCCCCAAATTCCTCTGGATGGTTATTAACAAATCTGTCTTTACTCCAAGCTATGAAACGGAGAAAAAGGCCCAAGTGCCCTCTCTCTCCTATGCCCCCACTGTCGCAAGGGCTGCCCCATTCTGGGTCCCAGCAGTCCTGCTGTGGGGGCATAACCCCGTTTGATCACTCCCCATTACCCCCTGAGCCCAAATTCCACTACATCAGTTTGGCTCCCACTGTCCCTGCCGTCCTGCTGCAGGGCTGGGGGGACACACAAACCCCTCACTCTGGCTCCCTGTGTGTCCCCCCCACAATCCTCATTCCACTGGGAGGATACTCATTCTGGCTCCCCCAGTCCCACTGGTGGGGAAGACACTTCCCATTCCACCTCCCCATCCCCTGGGACCTCGCTGGTGCTTGGTTTGGTTCTTAACCCTCATTTTTAGCCTCTTTTTGTTCCAATAATGCACATTTTGGGGGGGGACACGCTAAAACAGACCCCCAACCCCCCCCGAGGGTTCGGTACCAGAGGAAAACATTTTACATTCTTTATTTTTTTTTTTTTTTGGGTTTTAATCCAAAAGCTGAAGTGACTCCCCAACTGCACAATCCCTCCACTCCCCCAACTCTGTCCGGATTTTGGGGGGAAAGGGGGGGCATTTGGCGCTTGATACTTGAAGGTTTGGTGTATTTATTGTGCGCCGAGGCGGGGGCGTGAGTACAGAGAAGTCCCCGCGCTCAGCCGGCAGCTCCTGATCCCTGAAAGCCCCCCCTTCCCCTCCCCCCGCCCTCCCCCCAGCCCCAGCAGTTTGGGGTGAAACGGGGGGGGATTGGGTTTGTTGGGGTGCCGGGGGTGCCCCGGGCGTGGCGCTGGTGGCTGGTGTGGTACAGAGAAGCCGGCTTGTTTACTGCCCGCCCAGGCTCCGGTCCCCAGAGTGCCTTGGGGAGAGGTGGGGGGGGCTTTCTCCTCCCCTTGAGCATTTCTTTTTTTTTCTTTTTTTTTTCTTTTTTTTTTTCTTTTTTCTTTTACTATTTTCGGGAGGTTTCGTCCAAATGTTTTAATCCACTGAATCCAAAAATGAACTCAAAAGGAAAAGAATCTCAATAAAAGCGATGAGTTAGATGGAGCCCCTCGAGTGTGTGGGGGAAACGGCTGTAGGGGGGCAGCTGCCAGCAGGAGATGGAGAAATTGGGGTACAAGGGAAGTGTGATAGGGGAGACTGGGGTGCTGGGGAAACTGAGGCACGAGGTTCTGGGATATGGGGAAGGCAGTGGGGGAACTGTGCAATGCAGGAATGGGAATTGTGGGGAGTTGGGGTTTGGGGAAATAACGAGGAATTGGGGTTTGGGGGAAATGGGGACGGGGGAGGCTGGGGGGGATGAAGCAGGAGGGGAACGTGGCTGAGGGGAAGGGGATGGAGATGGGTGCAGTGGGTGGGGAATGCACAGGGGAGAGGGGAGAATCGGGCACGGGGAAACCGAGGCACAGAAGAATTTGTGGCTTAAAAAACGACATTTATTTCGGGTGTTCAGAGCTCGGGGCCCCTCTGGGCCCCCCCATCGGTCTCGGGCCGAGCTTCCTCCTCCTCCCCGCGCCAGCTGGCAAAGGCCACCTCCTGTGCCAGGCGCTCCGGGGACGGGCGGCCCAGCGCCAGGTTCCGCAGCGCGATCAGCGTCATCAGGGCACTGCGGGGACAGCGGTGACAGCGGGGCACGGCAGGGGACGAGGGGACACGGGGGCTTTGGGACTCACCTGCGGCGGAAGAGGAAGAACTTCTTGCGCAGGAAGCGCCGGAGGCGCTGGGCCAGGCTGGACTCGAGCTCTCGCCGCTGCTCGCGCTGCTCCCGCCGCAGGAACAGCGAAACCAGCGGGTCCAGCGGGACCCCCGCGGGCGGGGGCTCCCCCAGGATGGGGCGCAGCTCGGGGGGCAGTGGGGACTGCTCTGGGGAGTGAAGGTGATGGAGGTTTTGGGGTCCCTGTGATCTCCCCAGCTCAAAACCAGGGATTCTGGGGGTCCCCACGATCCCCCCCAGTCCAGTGATGGGGATGTTGCCGTGATCTCCCCACCCCAGTGATGGGGTTGGGTGTCCCTGTCATCCTCCCATCCTGTCGCTCTCCTGAGAACGGGGTGACTGAATTTGGGGCTCCTGCTGTCCCCCACCCCAGTGACAGCACCTGGGCTCACCAGGGACTGAGGTGATGGGGACTCTGGGGTCCCAGGAAGCAAGGTGTCAATGATTTTGAGATTCCCAGCTGTGGGGTGTCAGGGGTTCTGGGGTGTCAGGGGTTCTGGGGTCCCCCCTGCCTCACCAGTGCCATTGCGCACACGCTCGCGCAGCTCCCGCAGCCGCGTCAGGTTCTGCTCCAGCTCCAGCGCCGTGGTGTTCACGTACAGGTACATGTAGCACGAGGGCTCCGGGGACACCGTGTGCACCTTGTGGTACTGCCCCGCTGGCAGCTGGGGGAGAAGGAGTGTTGGCACCCCCAGGCACCCCCAAGCCCCCTGGGGACCCCCCGAGCCTCACCTGCATCCCCTCACCCTCCTGCAGTGAGCGGTTCTGCTGCTGCTCCAGCAGCTCCACCACCACCTTCCCCCGCAGCACCCGCAGGCTTGTGTTCCCCAGGTCTTCGCTCACAAAGTTCTCCAGGTGCAGGCCTGGAACACAGCTGGCTCTGTCCCCCCACCCCAAACCCCACCGAGCCCTCAGGTACCCCCCATGCCCTCTACTCCCTCCCACTGACTGCAGGGACCTGCTTGTGCACCCCAAAACCCCCACTCAGCCTCGGGATTCTCCCACCCGTACCCAGCCCTTGATCCCCTGGGACCCTTCGTTCCCTCTCCATGCCCTGTACCCCCATTACCCCTTCCCCAGGACCCCCAGGACCCCACCAGGGAAGTCTGCAATGAACACGGCGTCCGTGTGTCCGTCCAGCTGCGCCTCCAGCTCCTGCAGCCGCTGGCGCCACGGAGAGAGATCCACGAGCAGCGGGAGCAGCCACGGCGTGGGGGTCCACGGGGACCACGGGGCACGGACCAGGTCCACCCGGGGGTCCACAAGCCTGAGGGGACAAGGTGTCACGACCCCACAGCACCCCCAAATCCTGTGCCTGTCCCCAAACCGCTGCTGGCAGTGACTGGGGGACCACAACAGCTCCATGTGTGGGGACAAGGCAGCAGCACCCTCGCGTGTCTGCGTGTTCCCCCCAAACCCGTGTCCTCCCTGAGCCCAGCTGAAAGCATCAGCTCCAGCAGCACCCAGAGCTGTGGGCCCACAGCTCCCACCCCTCCCTGTCCCCCTGTCCCCCTGTCCCACCTCTGCTGGAAGCGCTCGTTGATGGACACCCAGACATCGAAGTAGATCTGGGGCTGGCTGATGTTGTAGCGTGGCAGGAGCTGGCTCAGGCAGGCCGAGTACTGCTTGAGCATGTCCGCGTGGTCCCGCCAGCGCCGGCTCTGCGTGAACGCCTGCAGGGAGCTGGGGTGAGGCACGGGGACAGCGGCGTGGGGAAACTGAGGCAACGAGGGATGGGGAAATGTGAGGGGAAATGGAGGCACATGGGGAAAATGAGGGATGAAGGAAACTGAGGCCCAAGGGGGAAGTCCTCGTGTTGGGGAGCGATGGGGTTGGTCACAAGGGGGAAACTCGGGCATGGTGAGAAAATGAGGGACTGGGAAAACAGAGGCCTGGCTCAAAACACCGAATTTATCTAAACTGATCAGAGACGCCCATCCCTCTGCAGCCCTGGCTCACCCCAGTCTCAGGTGCTCCCAGGGCTCACTCACCCCTGGTTTCAGGTAGCCCACCTCCCCAGTGAGCCCGTCCCTGTAGGTGATTTTGACGTGCTGGTGGAAGCGGGAGTGGACCATCATGTCCCAGGAGTAGCCATAGAGCCCGTTGGTCCAGTTGTTGTAACCCTGGAGACAAAGCACAGTCGTGTCCCCACTCCACGGGACAGGGACCCCCACACCAACCATCAGCCCCCTTTTACCATCCTAAATTCCCACCTCACATACCAAATCACGCCCTATGTGCCCCCAAATGCCCTCCACATCCCCCAGTCCCCTCCCTGTGTCCCCCAAACTCCTTCCTCCTCTTAGATCTGTCCCCAAACCACCTCCCCATTCCCTCCCCCTGTGCCCACCTGGGTGATGAAGTGGGAGTAAGGCAGGAAGAGCTGCTCCAGCACGTAGAGGATGGTGAAGGCTGCGGCCAAGTGCTGGCGAGGCTGAAGGCTGCCCCGCACTCCACGACCCCCGTAGTGGCAGTCAGGGCTGGGCTGGGGGGGCTTCGTGCTGGGGAGCCACCCCTGCAGCCAGGGCGGGCAGCGGGCCACGAGCCCCCGTGGCCACTCAGGCCGGCAGAAGAGCCCGTTGGTGGCCAGCATGGTGTAGGAGAACATGCCTGGGGGGAGGACACTTAGAGACCCCCCTGCACCTGGGGTGGGGGGTGCCCCTGTCTGGGACAAGCTGGGGGGTCCCTACACAGGGCCAAGATGTTTTTGGGGTGTCTGCACGCCCCTGTTCAGGACTGGGGGGGTTTTGGCCATGGAGGGTGGGAGCCTGCCCTGGTTGGGGGTACCCAGGGGTCCCGTGTCCAGGTTTGAGATGCTCTGGGGGTGCCTTGTCCCCCCTCACCGATGCTGAAGAGCTGGGAGTTCATGCAGTGGAAGTAGGTGACAAAGACGAGAGCGAGGGGCCGCGTGGCGTCGAAGAAGAGCAGGAAGCCAGCAGAGAGGTCGAGCACCAGCCCCCCTCCGTGCACCACCAGCCGGCTGGTCAGCTCCTCAGACATCACCAGCCTGGCCACGGAGCCTTCCTCAGCATTGGCCTCACCCCAGCACTGTCCTCAGCCTCACCCTGTCCCCTCCACATTCTTCATCCTCAACCCAAACCCATTCCCCTGTTCCCTTCCTCATCCCAGCCCCATCCTAACCCCAGTCCATCATCCTCCTTCCCCAACCCCATCAAACCTCCTTCATCTCATCCTCACTGCACAACCCTCCCCAGCCCAGCTCTGCCTTCATCCTCATCCCCTCCCTACATCCTCCTCACCCTCCTCACTGTGCCCCATTCCTGCCACCCCATCATCACCCCCTCCCCAACCTCGCCTTGGTCCCATCAATCCCTTCTTCACCCTCCTCATCCTCATTCCAAAGCACCCCTCACCCCCATCCCATCCCCACCACTGCACTGTCCTCCTCCTCACCCACCCTCTCACCCCTCCCCTCACCTGAAGGGTGCAAAGAGCCAGTGCCGGGCGAGGGTCCCCATGGAGAACCCCCCGACCCAGTCGGTGTCCAGCTTCTTCAGCCCCGCGATGAAGTACACGATGAACACCTGGGGGGGGCAGGGTCAGGGGGTCCCGGGGGGTCCTGGGGGGGTCCTGGGGGGTCCTGGGGGGTCCTGGGGGGGTGCTGAGGTGGTTAAAGGGAGTGCTGGGGGGGGTTATGGGGGTCCTGGGGGGGTCCTGGGGGTCCCGGGGGGTCCTGGGGTGTCCTGGGGGTCCCGGGGGGTCCTGGGGGGGTCCTGGGGATCCCAGGGCAGGGACACCCACCTGGGCACGCAGCAGGGTGTAGTTCCACAGCGGGACGTGGGCATTCCGCTTCTGGGGACGGAAGAGCCCGTCCACGGACCTGCGGGGACACGGGGGGGACAAGGCCACTGTCACCAGTGCCACAGCCACGTGTCACTGCTCAACAGGAACACAAAGGGGACAGAGTGCCAGGGGTGACAGCAGCTGGGCACACAGTGCCACAGGGATGTACCCAGGGACACAGAACCACGGAGACCCCACGACCTGTGCCACCCTCCAGGGACCCAGTGTCACGGGGACCGTGGGGTCTGGACCACCCCACTGGCATCACAAGGGACCCCAAAACCTCTGTCACCCCTTGGGAACCCCAGCCCCATGTCACCACCTTGCTGCCTTGCAGTGCCCCAGAGCCTGGAATGCCCTGTGTCCCACAGGATCCCTGGGCTTTGGGGGTCCCTGTAGCCCCCCAGGTGCCCACCCGTAGCGGTCAGCACCCATCAGTGCCAGCTGGAAGCCCAGAAGCCCATAGAGGTAGGAGTGGTTGTTCCAGGAAGTTTTGTCCAGCAGCAGCAGGTACCAGTAGGGGCACAGGAACGCGATGCAGCTCAGCCGGTAGCAGCAGCCCAGCATGATGCCCAACGCTCCTGTGGGCACAGAGCCCCTGGTGTTCCCCTGTCCCCTCCTGGTACCTCTCCCCAGCCTCCCTCAGCTCCCCTTCCAGCCCCAGTCTCCATCCCCGCGCCCGTTCCCACCCCAGAGCCAGTCCCCACCATGGTTCCTGCCCGTATCCCACCTCCATTTCTGCCCCAGTGCCATCCCCTGCCTGCCCCATTCCTCCCGGTCCCGGTGTGTACCCAGGAACATGATGGTGTAGAGCATGTACATCCAGTCCAGGGGCAGGGGCTGCAGGAAGGGCAGCAGTGGGAAGCGACACACGTCCAGCCCGTCCAGGTACCGCTGGTCCAGGTGCCCCAGGCCCCGCTCCTGCGGCACATCCAGGGCCATCAGCAGTCCTGGGGGGATGAGGGGGGGACCCAGCGTCCATTGGTCAGTGGCTGTGTCCCCATGTGTCCCCAGGGAGCCCTGGGTGTCCGGGCAGGCACTGACCCCTCCACCCGGCCAGGCCATTGCCCAATCTTTGCTCCTGTGCTGACGTGTCAGGGCCGGACATTGCCAGGGCCCCCCGGACCTCAATTCCTCTCCCTGAACCCCTGCAGACCCGGCTTCCCTGTCCCCCCAGAGCCTCTCCATCCCCCCCAGAGCCCCTCCATCCCCCCCGGAGCCTCTCTGCCCCCCCGGTCCCCACTGCCCCGTTTCTCCTCTGCCCACCCCCAGCCCTCCATCTCCTTCCCCCCGGGGTCCTCCTGGATCCCCCCATCCCGGGGGTTCCCCGAGCCCTCAGAGCCCTCCTAGCCCCCCCCCGGTCTCCCGCAGTTCCCCGGTGTCCCCCCGTGCCCGGTCTCCCTGTCCCCTCGAAGCCCTTGGGGCTCTCCCGGTCCCACCCGGGACCCCCCGCTCTCCGTCCCCGCTGACCGAAGGCTGCACGAAAAGCTCCGAGCGCAGCGGGGTCCTGCGGCCGGTGCAGCAGGCGGACGAAGCGGTGCCATCGCGTCAGGTCCCGGAGCTCGAACCCCAGCAGCCGCCGCGCCAGCCCGGGGCCGGTACCGGAGGACTTGGGGGACCCGCTGGGGTTCGGGGGAGGCCCCGCCGCCTCCCCCCTCTCCGGCCGCCTCCGCCGCGCCGGGCCTGCCGGGGGTCACAAGTCGGGGGTCACGGGGGGTCACGGGGGTCCCCGAGGGTCCCCGAGGGTCCCGCGCCCCCCGCCCGCCACGCTCCGTACCCGCCGTCGCCATCGCCGCGGCCCCGCCCCCCCGCCGCACGTGACGGCAGCGGCAGCCAATCGGCGATCGAGGGGGGCGTGGCAACGAACCACACCCACATAAACACCGCCTCTCATTAATCAGACCCCGCCCCTCATTAATCAGACCCCGGCCCTCATTAATCAGACTCCGCCCCTCATTAATCAGACTCCGCCCCCCTAGACCCCGCCCCC
>NC_031790.1:263650-268902 GCF_001522545.3 Parus major
CCCGGGGAGCTTTGGGGGTCCCTTTGAGGTTTCTGGGGTTCATACGGGTGTTTGGGGTACGTGTGGGGTGCCATTGGGTGCACGTTTGGTGTTTGGGGTGGACATGAGGTGCCTTGTGGGTACTACAGGGGCACCTTTGGGGTACCTGTAGGGTGTATGTGGGGTGTGGGGAGTGCTCAGGGGTGTATATGGGGCACCCGTGAGATGCTGGGGTGCTCATGGGGGGCTTGGTGGGCACCTTTGGGGTGCCTGGGGTGTCTGTAGGGTGCTGAGGGTACATTGAGAGTGCCCCAGGGCATGCGTGGGGTGTCTGTAGGGTGCTGTGGGGTGTTTGTGGGGTGCTGGAGGTGCCCCCCTGACCCCTGCCCCGTGCTGCAGGCGGGGGTCCCGGGGGGGGTCCCGGAGGATGTCGCGACAGATGCCAGCACGGGCGACGGGCGCGTGCGGGCGCTGCAGCGGGAGGTGCAGGGGGTCACCACCATCATGACACAGAACGTGGAGCGGATCCTGGCGCGGGGGGAGAACCTGGAGCAGCTGCACAGCAAGAGCCAGGACCTAGAGGCCACGGTGAGGGGGGGCAGCAGGCTCGGGAGGGGGTCCCCAGGGTGGTCCCAAAGCCCACAAGGTTGTGCAGGGCTCCTGAGGTGGCTCTAGGTCCCCAGGGTGGGGGCTGCAACCCCAGGTCAAGGAGCACAGGATTCCCAAGGGAGAATGGGGACCCTAAGGGGACTGCAGGGTGCCCGGTGGGATGGATGGGACCCTTGGGTGTCCCTGAGATGTCTGCGGGGGTCCCCAGGGTGGGCAGGGTTGTGTCCAGGGTGGCGATTGGGGTCCCCAGGGTGTCAGGGTCCCCCGTGTCTCTGAGTGCTGTCCCTGCAGTCAGAGCACTTCCGCACGACGTCCCAGAAGATGGCCCGGCGCTACTGGTGGAAGAACGTGAAGCTGCTCATCATCCTCGGCCTCGTGGGCGTCATTGTCCTCATCCTCATCATCCTCCTGGCCACTGGCACCATCCCCACCTAGAGCCACTGTCCCCATGGGGACACGGCCACCCCAGGGCCCAAATACAGGGGAAGAACCAGCGAGATGTGTGTGTGTGTGTGGTGGGGGTACACATGGTGGCGACACAGATAGTGGACATGGTGGGGACACAGACATGGTGGGGACACAGATAATGGACATGGTGGGGACACAGACATGGTGGGGACACAGATAATGGACATGGTGGGGACACAGATGATGGACATGATGGGGACACAGATGATGGACATGGTGGGGACACAGACAGACATGGTGGGGACACAGATGGACATGGTGGGGACACAGATGATGGACACGGTGAGATGGGCATGGGGACATGGGGGACAGGCATAGGGACACAGGAATATGCATGGGGACATGGGAGGAGATGATGGGGGACAGGCCCCTAGGGATGTGGGGATTGTGTGGGGACACTCACGTGCGGTCACGAGGGGGACACGTGTGACAGATGTGAGGGGATGCGTGTGGGAGAGGAGTGGGTGCCGTGCCAGGACACCGGGGGTGGTGCCAGGCACCGAGAGACAAAGGACACTGTGGTGGCACTGCCACCCTCACAGGCTGGGGCGGGGGGGAGAAGGGGGGGGAGTGGGGACAGGGACACGGGGGGTCCTGGTGTGGCCCCATGTCTGCAGGGACCTGGGGACACCGACATGTGTGGGGCTGTGCGGCCACTTCTCTCGGGGCTAGGGCAGTGTCGAGGCACACACTGGGGGTCCTGGGGACATGGGGGGTCAGGCGGGCTGGAGGGACAGGGGGGTCTCTGGGGACATGGGGGACCCGGGGGACCCGGCGGCTGCGGAGGGGTGAGTGGGGAGTCGTGGGCAGCCCCGTCCCGGGGTGTGCGGGTCGGGGTGTCCCGGGACTGTGGACACTCGAGGGTGGGATGGGGGGCGGTCCCGGTCCCTCCCGTCGGGGGCGGCCGCTGGGCCCGAGGCGGGACGGGTACAGGAACGGGCGCACCGGTACCGGCACTGACACCGACCCGCGGTACCGGGATCATGGTGAGTCCCGGGCCGCCGCTGCCGCCGCCGCTTTCGCTTTCGCTTTCCGAGGGGACAGACCGGGATGGGAGACACGGGACCCGCCGGGCTCGGGATCCCCCGGTGCCAGTCCCGGTCCGCCCCCCGGGCTCTCCGTCCCGAACGGAGGGACGCGGCCACCCGGGGTGGTGGCCGGGCGGGACTTTCGGTGTCCCGGTGTCCCTGCGTGTCCCGGTGTCTCTCCGTGTCCCGGTGTCCCTCCGTGTCCCGGTGTCCCTGCGTGTCCCGGTGTCCCCGTGTGTGCTCTGGCCCCGCAGTGCCCGTGTCCCCCCGGTCCCCATCCTCAGGTGGCCCCGTGCCCACGTCCCCCCGGTTTTTCCTGTCCCCGTGGTCCCTGTGTGCCCCCTTCACGATGCCAATGTCCCTGCGGTGCCCTTGTCCCCACGGTCAGGCTTTGTCCCCAGGGTGGCAGTTTCCTCACGGTCCCCCGTGTCTCCATAATCCCCGTGATCCTCATGTCCCCTGGTCCCCACCCCCGCGGTTCTTGTGTCCCCAGGTTTCCCCTGTCCCCCTTCCTCACGGTGCCCAAGTCCTCGGTGTCCCTGCCTGTCCCCGCGGCATCTCCGTGTCCCCATGGTCCCGATATCCCCACGTCCCTTTGTCCCCACGGTCCTTGGCCGCAGCGCCCACATCCCCAGTGTTCCCGCAGCATCCCCCATGTCCCCCCATGTCCCCACATTGTCCCCCCGTGTCCCCAGGCGGGGCTGGCGCGGTGCCAGCGCGAGGCCGAGGAGGTGGCGGAGCTGATGCGACAGAACGTGGTGCGGGCGCTGGAGCGGGAGGGACACCTGGAGCAGCTGCAGAGCCGTGCCCAGGACCTGCGACAAGCGGTGGGACCGCGGGGACAGCCCGGGACACACGGCGGGGGGGTGGCACTAGAGGGGACACCTGGAGCAGCTGCAGAGCCGTGCCCAGGACCTGCGACAAGCGGTGGGACCGCGGGGACAGCCCGGGACACACGGCCGGGGGGATGGCACTAGAGGGGACATGGCCCGGGGGTGGGCTGAGGAACTACAGGGACACCTGGAGCTGGCCAGGACCTGCGGTGGGACAGAGGGGACACAATGACCAGGGCAGGGACAGGTCAGTCTGGGGACACAGAGCACTGTGGAGCCATAAAGCCCCAGACACGAGCTGTTACAGGAACATATAGCCTGGGGGGGACAGTATAGGGACATACAGCCCTGTGAGCCATACAGAGCCCGGGGGGACACTATGGGGACATCAGTCTCAGGGCTAGACTTGCTCTAGGGACATTGAGCCCTGTGGGGAGAACACACAGAGCCCCAAGAGGGACAAACTGTTGGGACATAAAATCCTGGGGTGACCTATAGTCCTGGGGGACACAAAGGGGCTGGGGG
This sequence comes from Parus major, assembly GCF_001522545.3. Classification (NCBI taxonomy): domain Eukaryota; kingdom Metazoa; phylum Chordata; class Aves; order Passeriformes; family Paridae; genus Parus; species Parus major. The sequence continues at coordinate 267,093 of NC_031790.1, forward strand.
ACACTGTGGGGACATAGAGCCTGGGGAGGAGAGACCCCCGGGCCATGGAAGGGCTGGGGGGGTGTCTGCCTGTTCCTGTAGGTCCCCCCAACCCCTCTGTAGCCCTTGGAGGGACTGTCCCCTGTCCCTCTCCATGTCCCCACAGAGCGAAGCCTTCACCCGCACCACGCAGACGGTGACGCGGCGCCAGCGCAGGAGACACCGGCGGTGGCACCTGGTAGCCCTGGGCATTGGCCTCCTCCTCCTCTTCATCCTGGGTCTGGCACTGGCGCTGGCCCTGGCACGGTCATCCCCCGGGACTGGCACCAGCACTGTCCCCACCCCACAGGGGGGGACCAAGCGCCCCCCCAGCACTGCGGGGACCCCGTGACAGAGCAGGGGACACCCCATGACAAATAAACACCAGGAGCTGCTTGGGGAGACCCAGAAGAACAATAATGAACCACTGGGATGATCTCCAAGGAGACTTTACAATAAATAAACTCCAAGATCTGCTTTGGAGAGACCCTGCAATAAAAACCCAGCAAGACCCACTCGAGGGAAACGCTACAAAAAGCACCAGGAGCTCTTTGAGGAGATCCTACAATCCCAAACCAACGGGATGATTTCCATGAAGCTCTTATAAAAACAAATGTGCCAGAGCCTCCAGGGAGACCCTACAATTAATAAACATCAGAATCTACTTCAGGGAGACCCTACAAAAACAAGCAGGATGATCTTTGGGAAGACCCTACAATCACAAACATGCTGGACCTCCTCTGGGGAAAACCTGTGAGAATTAAACCCCCTTTTGTTTGGAGGGACCCTACAAAAACAAACCAGCAGGACCATATGGAGACACCCCAGACCCTCTCTGGGGAGACCCTACAATAAACAGAATCTGTTTGGGGTAGACCCTGCAGTAACAGCCCCTCTGTGCCTTGCTGCCGGGAGACCCTACAAAAACAGAGCAGTGGGGTGATCTTCAGGGTGACAAAAGGCCCCGGGTCAGGGACCCCCCACAATAAACCCCCCAACACCACACTCATGGGACCTGCCCTGGGGACACCCTGGGGACACCTGGCCTTGGCCGGAGGTGCCACCAACCTGGGCCGGGGGCAGGAGGGGGTTGTGGCCCCACCACAGGCTGTGGGGACACAGAGGGGACCCTGGGGACACAATGGCACCTGAGGAGGGGATGGGGACTCCAGGGCCCCAGGGACATGGTGACACCTGGAAGGGACTTGGCACTCAGTGTCACTGCGTGGGGCCACCCTGACATGGTGGGGATAAATGGGAATGTGGCACTCGGGGACCCAGGAGCCGCACCACTTCCCACTCCCCCGCCCCCCCGTGCCTCAGTTTCCCCAAGCAGTGAAAGACACCAGAGCCTCGCAGCACCTTTATTGACACGGGGGGGATGGCACCGGTCCCACGGGGGTGGCAGTGGCAGCGTCACCCGGTGCCCCGGCGCTTGCTGAGCTCGTCCTGCACGCGCTGGCACAGGGCCCTGCGCAGGGGGGGCTCCAGCGGGCTCCGGGCGCACACCCGGCGTGTCACCTCCTCGGCGCTGTCACCCTGCGGCACCCACGTCACCCGCCGGGCCTGCCACGGCTCCCGGTGCCCACGGCACCCCCCTACAGCACCCCCCTACAGCACCCACAGAGCCCCCGTCCACAGCCCCCCACAGAGCCCCAGCCCTATGGCACCCACGGGGAGCGATGTCCCCTGTCCCGTGGGACCCCCACCAACAGCACCCCGTGGCACCCCCATACGATGGCAGCACCCCCTGCCCCACGGGCTCCCCCCGTCCGATGGGCACCCCCAGCCC
>NC_031790.1:270783-273439 GCF_001522545.3 Parus major
GGGCTGTCCCGGGGTGATGTCCCGGGTGTCCCGGGTGTCCGGGGCTGTCCCGGGGTGATGTCCCGGGGTGTCCCGGGCTGTCCCGGGGTGATGTCCTGGGTGTCCCGGGGTGATGTCCCGGGCTGTCCCGGGGCGTGGGATAACCGGGAGGAGAGGGATGGGGAATGGGGTGTTTGGGGTGATTCCGGGCCCGGGGGTCACCAGGACTGATCCTGGGTGTCCCCAGCTCAGCTCTGGGCAGAGTTTGGGGACACTGGAGGGAGCTGGGGCTGGAGGGGGCATCACCCTCGTGCTTTTGGGGTCCTTGTGCCCCCCTTGTTAAGACTCTCCCGCCCCCACAGTGCGCTACGGGCGCTTCGACCCCGAGGACCAGCGCAGCCGGCACTGCCCCTACCTGGACACCATCAACAAGTGAGTTACGGGAGTGTTTTGGGGGTCCCCCGGCTCCCCCACAGCCCTGTGACTCTGCCCTCCCCCCAGGAGTGTCCTGGACTTCGATTTCGAGAAGCTCTGCTCCATCTCCCTGTCCCACATCAACGTCTACGCCTGCCTCGTCTGCGGGAAGTATTTCCAGGGTGAGGCTTCCCCCAGGGCTGCCGTGGGGCACTCGGGACAGGGGTACATGGAGGAGGCCTGGGAGGGACACCCTGGGGACACCGAGGGACGGGGTGGAGCTCGGGGACCCTCTGTGTGTGTGTGTGTGCACAGGAGGATCCTTCCTGTGCCCCTCCCTGTCCCCACGGCTGCACAGGGACTCTGTGCCCGTCCCTGGTGCTCTGTGTCCCCCTGACGGCGCTGTCCCCGCAGGCCGTGGCCTCAAGTCCCACGCCTACATCCACAGCGTGCAGCTGAGCCACCACGTGTTCCTCAACCTGCACACGCTCAAGTTCTACTGCCTGCCCGACAACTACGAGATCATCGACTCCTCGCTCGAGGACATCACGGTGCGGGGCGCCTCTGGGGGTCCCCAGCCCTGAGAGGGGGGTTTGGGTTGGGGTCCCCAGCCCTGAGGGCTTTGGGTTGGGGTCCCCAGCTCTGATGGGGGGGTTTGGGTTGGGGTCCCCAGCTCTGAGGGGTTTGGGTTGGGGTCCCCAGCTCTGAGGGGTTTGGGTTGGGGTNGGGGTTTGGGTTGGGGTCCCCAGCTCTGAGGGGTTTGGGTTGGGGTTCCCAGCCCTGAGAGTGGGGTTTGGGTTGGGGTCCCCAGCCCTGAGGGGTCTCTCTCCCCCCACAGTACGTTCTCAAGCCCACCTTCACGGCCCAGCACATCGCCCACCTGGACAAACAGGCCAAGCTGTCCAGGGCCTACGATGGCACCACGTACCTGCCTGGCATCGTGGGGCTCAACAACATCAAGGCCAACGACTACGCCAACGCTGTGCTCCAGGTGACAGCAGGGTTAAAGGCTTCATTTTGGGGTGAAACTCTCCCAAAATCCTGCTGTGGGGGTCTCGGGGATGGCTCCCGTCTCTTGTCCCACAACACGTGCTCCTTGGGGGTGCTGCCTTCATTTTGGGCTGAATCTCCTCTGAAATCCTTCTGAAGTCCCACTCTGGGGGTCCTGAGGGTGTAATCCCACCTTCTCTTCTACAGGCATTACACCTGGGGGATGCAGGTGGCCTTTTAGGGTGAAAGCCCCCCCATAACCCAGCCCAACCCCCCTCTATGGGGCTGGCAGGGATCAGCCCCATCTCTGGATCCTTTCCAGCTCAGACTGTTCTGAGATTTCCCACAGGCTTCACTCCCATGGCAGCGCAGGGTTTGTGCCCCCAAACCCTCCCAGCTCACCCCTCCGGGGGTCCCGGGGCTGAACCCCCCCTGCTCTGTCCTCAGGCCCTGTCTAACGTGCCGCCCCTGCGGAATTACTTCCTGGAGGAGGAGAACTACCGGCGCATCCAGCGCCCGCCTGGGGACATCATGTTCCTGCTGGTGCAGCGCTTTGGGGAGCTCATGAGGAAGCTGTGGAACCCCCGCAATTTCAAGGCACACGTGTCCCCCCACGAGATGCTCCAGGCCGTGGTGCTCTGCAGCAAGAAGAACTTCCAGATCACCAAGCAGGGTGGGCTCCGGGGGGACAGGGCTGGACGGGATTTGGGGGCGCAGGGCTGGGTTTGGGAGGCTGCACTGGCTCTGGGGGCTCTGGATTTGGGGGGCAGAGCAGGATCCAGGCTCAGCTCCAGCTCTGCTGTTCCAGGGGATGGGGTGGAGTTCCTGTCCTGGTTCCTGAACGCGCTGCACGCGGCTCTGGGCGGCACCAAGAGGAAGAAGAAGAGTGAGTGGGGGGAGGTTTTGGGGGGCTCTTGGGGGCTGCTGACCCCTTGCTGAGCCCCTGCTGTCCCCCCAGCCATCGTCACCGACGTGTTCCAGGGCTCCATGCGCATCTTCACCAAGAAGCTGCCACACCCTGACCTGGTGGGACTGGGGGGAATGGGGGGTCCTGAGAGGCACTGGGGGATGTTGGGGTCCAGGGAGGGGTGTCAGGGTGTGCAGGGTGGTGATGAGTGTTGGGATGCAGCGTGGGGTGCCAGTGGGATCCTGTGGGGAGAGCTGGGGAACTGGGGGAGTTGGGGTGCAATGGGAATGGCAGGGTAAAATAAAAAAGGGGTGTCACGGTGCAGTGGGGGAGCGTTGGGGTCAGATGGGGGATGGTGGGGTCCAG
>NC_031790.1:273595-276254 GCF_001522545.3 Parus major
CACGGTGCAGTGGGGCAGTGTTGGGGTCAGATGAGGGGTGGTGGGGTCAGATGAGGGGTGGTGGGGTCCCATGGGGAGTGGTGGGAGGTGTTGGGTGTAGTGGTGTGGGAGGTGGTTGGGTACCACGGAGCACCTGGGCCAGGGGATTAGAAGTGTCTGGGATCTGGCAGGGGGGAGGACTCAGACGAGGATTGTGATGGGGTCAGATGAAGGAAGGGGGGATGCTGAGAGGTCCAACCCAACGGGGATGTCCCGTGGGTGCCCCCCAGCCAGCAGAGGAGAAGGCACAGCTGCTGCAGAACAGCGAGTACCAGGAGCGCATGGTGGAGTCCACGTTTCTGTACCTGACCCTGGACCTGCCCACGGCGCCGCTCTACAAGGACGAGAAGGAGCAGCTCATCATCCCCCAGGTGCCCCTGTTCAGCATCCTGGCCAAGTTCAACGGCAGCACCGAGAAGGAGTACAAGACCTACAAGGAGAACTTCCTGAAGCGCTTCCAGCTGACGCGCCTGCCCCCCTACCTCATCTTCTGCATCAAGCGCTTCACCAAGAACAACTTCTTCGTGGAGAAGAACCCCACCATCGTCAACTTCCCCATCACGTGAGCCATGGGCAGCGGGCCTGGGGGGCTGGGAGCTGGTGGAGGGGCTTCTAAAAGGAGATGGGGGTATCTGGGGGGGTAAAAACGTCTGGAGGGGGTTGTAAATGTCTGTGGAGAACTGGAAACATCCAGAGGGGCTTTGGAAGCACCTGGGTCAGGGGATTGGAAGTGTCCAGAGATTTGAAGGTGTCTAGGGTGGTGTGTGGGCATCTGGAGTGGGATTTTGGCATCCAGGAGGGCTTTGAGTGGTTTATAGGCATCAAAAAGGGGTTTGAGGGCACTTGGGGAGCGTTTCTGGGCATCTGTGGGGGTGTTGGGGCGTTGATAACACCTGGGAGGGGGACATGGATACCTGAGGGGGTGATGGGGGCATCTGGGGGGGCTGCAGCAGTCCAGGAGGGACCTGGAAGCAGCTTGGGGGTGTTGTGGGGGTGCTGTGGGGGTCCCCTGCGGGCAGTGCCCCCCTGAGGGTGCGGGGGGTCCCCAGGAACGTGGACCTGCGGGAATACCTGTCGGAGGAGGTGCAGGCTGCGCACTCCCACACCACCTACGACCTCATCGCCAACATCGTGCACGACGGGAAGCCCTCAGAGGGCTCCTACCGCATCCACGTCCTGCACCACGTGAGTGTCCCCTCCTCAGGGGGCTGGGGGGCCACGGGGACCCCCCCGAGTCACCCTGTCCCGGGTCCTGGCAGGGCACAGGCAAGTGGTACGAGCTGCAGGACCTGCAGGTGACCGACATCCTGCCCCAGATGATCACCCTGTCTGAGGCCTACATCCAGGTGAGGGGACAAGGGGACAGTGGTACCCCCAGAATGTCTCCTGTGCCCCCCCCAACCCCCTCTTGCTCTCCTGCAGATCTGGAAGCGACGTGAGGAGGACGAGACAAACCAACAAGGCGCCTGAGAGCCTTGGGGACACCCAGAAACCCCCTTGGGGACACCCCCAGCTGCCCCTCGGGGGTACCCCCATCCCTCTGCGGATACCCTGAGCACCCCAGGATCCCTCATAGACACCCAGAGACTCGTGGGGACACCCACAGCCCACCTGTGACACCTCCATCCTCCCCAGGGTCACCCAGAGGGCTCCAGGGGAGCACCCAGAGCCCCCCTGGGGACACCTGCAGCCACCCCTGGAGGTGTGTGTGTGTTCCAGTAAATGCCACCCACTATTTTTGTAACTCATTTTCACCTTGTCTCTTCTTTGGGTTTGGGGGGGATTTGTGGTTTCTGCTGCTTCCCGTGACCCCCCAGCCCCCATCACACCCCAAAACACCCCAAAACACCCCAAAACACCCCAAAACACTGAGGTGCATCCAGACTTTATTGTGCAATGCTGGGGGGTCCTGGTGCCCCCCTACAGCCAGACGTGCTCCTGGCAGTGCTGCAGGGCCTGCAAGGGGCAGAAGGGTCATTTGGGGGGTGCAGGGGTGGCAGCCACCCGTCCCTGTGTCCCCCGTGTTCCCCCTGTGTCCACGGTGTCCCCTGTGTCCCCCATGTCCCCTGTGTGTCTCCTGTGTCCCCTGTGTCCCCTGTGTGTCCCCCATGTCCCCTGTGTCCCCCCTGTGTCCCTGGTGTCCCCCGTGTCCCCCCCGTGTCCCCCGTGTCCCCCTGACCTGGCAGCGCCGGGCGTTCTCCGGGCCCGAGCACCAGAAGACGGGGCCCAGGGCACAGGGGCCCCGGGGGAGGGACAGCGCAGGGACACCGACACCTTTGGGGTCCTGTGGGGGGGACACAGCAATGAGGGGTCCCCCCGAGGGTGTCCCCTCGGCGTTGTGTAACCCTGGGGTGCCCCGTCACCTCCTGGGGACCGCAGCGTGTCCCCCTGGTGTTCCCCCCTCACCTCCTCGCTGACACACTCCGCCAGCCGCACCACCGCGGTCTCCAGCATCCGGGCCGGTGGCAGCGTCCCCGCGTCCCCGCTGTCCCCGCTGTCCCCGCTGTCCCCGCTGCGACACGCGAGGAGCAGGCGGCAGAGCAGGCGGGGTCCCAGGCGGCCCAGCAGCCCCTCCAGGGCCAGCTCCGCGTAGCGCTCGGCCAGGCACCGGCACGCCCCG
>NC_031790.1:276818-287617 GCF_001522545.3 Parus major
GTGCTGGGGACACTGCCCTGAGTGCTGGGGACACTGCCCTGGGTGCTGGGGACACTGCCCGGGGTGCTGGGGACACTGCCCTGGGTGCTGGGGACACTGTTCGGGGTGCTGGGGACACTGTTCGGGGTGCTGGGGACACTGCACTCGGTGCTGGGGACACTGCCCTGAGTGCTGGGGACACTGTTCAGGGTGCTGGGGACACTGCTCTGGGTTCTGGGGACACCGTGTGGCTGTGTCCCCCAGCACCGTGGTGGCAGTGCCGATGCTCACAGGGCCACCGCCACCAATCCCCCCGCTGTCCCCATGTCCCCGTACCTGCGGGTGGCTGCCGGGCGCCTCAGGGATGGGCACGGCCAGGGCGGCCCCGGGCTCTCCGCGACACAGCCTGAGCGTGGCACAGACCTGCCAGGGCTTCTGCAGGGAGCAGAGGGTGGTGACCCGGCTGTCCCCAAGGCCCCAGCACCCCGGGGTGTCCCTGGATGCTGGATGTGCCCGCTGCCCCCAGCAGTGTCCCCCAGCACTCACAGTGCCACACCACCATGGGGGTTTCTGTGACCCTCAGTGGCTGCCACCAACTCACGAGCCACAGTGGCACCTCCCTGGCACCCACCAGGACACCCACAGTGGCCCCTGGCCCCCGTCCCCACGGGCACCTCCAGGGCCGATCCATTGGAGGCCTGGCGGAGGAAGGTGAGGAGCTGCAGGCACGAGGCACAGACGTCCTGCAGGAGAGGACAGGGGGACATGAGGGACATGGGGACACAGGAACGGGGGACACTGGGGAATGGCAAGAGGGGAGGACATGGGGATGTTGGGAGGTGGGACATGGGAACGAGGGAGTGGGGACATGGGGACATGGGGACAGGTTGGGGTGGGGCCATGATGGGAGTACTGGGACCCCAGTGGAGTTTTGGGGACACGGAGGTGGCACAGGGACACAGGGATGGGTGGAGGGGTGTTAGAGGGTGACGGGGACACGGGGATGTCTCTCACCATGTCGGGATGTCCCTGGGTGAGGTGGGGGCAGCGCCCCAGGGCCCCACAGCGCAGCGCCGTCACCCAGTCCTGGCACCAGGCAGTGGGGGGCACCCCACAGCCCCCCCCCGGAGCCCCCAAACCTGCAGCCACTGTCAGCACCCAGCCAGGGGGACCTGGCAATCCAGGATCCCCCCAGTACACCCCCCCCAAGTCACCCCATCCCAACACCAGCCCTCGGGGGGGACCCCTCAAGGAACCCTCCCATTCCAGTACCCCATCCCGGGGGTCCCTGGCACCGTGACCCCACCTCTAATCACACACCACCCCCAAAACTCCACTCCTGCTGTCATGGGGGGACCCAGGTGGAAGGGACCCCCCGTTACATCACCTGAGACCCCTCCCTCATAGGGGCAGCCCCCCAGTGACACTCCCCATGCCCCATCCTGGCCCCCAGAGGGTCCCAGGGGTCTGGACCCCCACCCAAGGGCCCCCATCCATCCCCCCTTGCCCAGGCAGGTGTCCCCGTCCCAGGGTCCTGGAGGGGACCCAGCTCTGGGGGTGCCCCCAGGTGCGGGGTTCCTACCTGGGGTGGTCCCAAGGAGGGCGAGGAGCAGCAGCAGCGCCGGGGCCATGGCGGGGACAGGAGCGAGGACGGGAGCAGCGGCCGGGCGGTGCTGGCAGGGCTCTTAAAGCCCCGCGGGAGGGATGTGGCCGCTGGGACTGTGCCAGGGCACAGGGACAGGTGTGTCACAGCCCCGGGGACACGGCCAGCCCTGCCCCTCCACTCTGCTGCTGGCCCCACGCCCCGGTGTCCCCACAGGCACCTCCTGCTTGGGGTCCCCATTCAAGGGCCCCTTGTCCCCAGCAGGGATCTCTTTTAATGTCTCCATGTCCCTGCTCAGTCCCCATTGCTGTCCCTGTGTTCCCTATTGGGGTCCCATGTCCTCCACTGGGGTCCCATGTCCCCACAGCCCCTTGTCCCCTACACTTTACCCTGTCCCCAATCTCCCCTCAGCCCCCCATGTCCCCCCCAGCCACCTCCCTCCCCTCTGCCATGGCCCCACATCCCCATGTCCCCTTTGTGTCACCACGGTCCCACACCCCAAAATTCCCCCCATGTCCCTCCAGCCCCCCCCAGCCCCCTGTGTCCCCCTGTGTCCCCCTGTGTCCCCCTGTCCCTTCCCGTCCCCGTGTTCCCCCAACCCTCCATGGCCCTTCAAAACCCCCAATGTCCCCAAACCCTCACGTTCCTGTTTCTCCCATGTCCCCTCTGCCGTGTCAGTGTGTCCCCCTCCGTGTCCCTCCAGTCCCCAAAGTCCCCGTGCCCCCCTGTCCTCCCCCCGCTCCTGTTCCCGTCATGTCCCTCCCTGGTCACCCGCCTGACCCCACCTGTCTGGAGGGTGCTCAGCGCGGGTGTGGCCGGCGGGCAGGGCCCCACGGGCCCCAGGTGAGGCTCCCGGGGTGGCACAGCCCCCCTCTGTGCCCTCTGTCACCCTCTGTCACCCTGTGCCACCCTGTGCCACCCTGGGCTGCCCTGTCCTTGTCCCCCCATGAGTCCCACATCCTCCTGTGCCACCGTGTGTGCCCCAAACCCCCGTGTGCCACCCTGTGTGCCACCCTGTGTGCCCCAAATCCCCGTGTGCCACCATGTGTGCCACTGTGTGTGCCCCAAATCCCTGTGTGCCACCATGTGTGCCACTGTGTGTGCCCCAAATCCCTGTGTGCCACTGTGTGTGCCCCAAATCCCTGTGTGCCACTGTGTGTGCCCCAAATCCCTGTGTCACTGTGTGTGTCACCATGTGCCACCCTGTGTGTCACCCTGTGCACCCCAATCCCCCGTGCCACACCCCGTGTGTCCCAGGCTCCGGTGCCACCCTGCACTTCCCAGAGCTCCGGTGTCCCCTGGGGCAGCTCTGGGGACACAGCCCAGGGACAGGACGAGGGACAAAGCCCCAGCCCAGGGACAAAGCCCCAGCCCAGGTGGGACCTCCTCACCCTCCACAGGTCCCCGCAGGACCGTGGATCTCCAGCCCCACCATCCCCTTCCTGCTCCCTCCCCACGGCAATTCCAGCTCCTGCCTCTCTTTCATAACGAAATAATTTATTTCCTAACAATCAAACAAGACAGAAATATCCATGGACACAGCAAAGATCTCCTAAAACATGGAATTCCTAAAAAAAAAGCACCATTCTATTGGCTTGACACGGGGATCAGCCCAACAATGGGATATTTACAGCAGGAACGGCTGGAAATGGGATCCGAGTCCGCTCCCAGCTGCCCAGCGGAGCCAAGGCTGGGGTGGATCCACTTCTTGGGAAGCAAAAAGAACAGAAAAAAAATGATGGAAAAGCACGAAAAAGAGGGGTACCAAAGAATGATAAAGGAAAGGTTGAGTGGAGATGGGATGGCTCCACTGGAAAAATTCAGGGTGAAACGTTCTGGTGCTTCCTGGGAGCTGGCGGTTCGGGATCTGCCTTCCAAAAGGAAAAAGAAAGGAAAAACAGCCCAAAATCGGCTGGTTTTGATTCCCACCCGTCCGTGCCCCAATCCGACTCCCCGCACTCCCTGGATTTCTGTCACAACCTATAAAAAAGTCCTTCCTGCAGCTTATTTGATAGGAATGCTGGTGGATCAGTGAATTCCAGGTAAGGCTGGCACCACCACTGGGGACCCGGGGGTTCCGGGTTAGTGCAGAGTTCTGGGGTTCCCGGAGCACAGCCCGACAGTGCAAAGGGCTCAGTCTGGGATAGGAAAGGGAAAAAAGGGGGAAAAAAAAGGCATTGGGAACTCAGAAAGGCACAAAGCTGCCAAAACCCCTCATTTGTGCTGAGGCCAAACCTCCAGAATGTTCAAAGCCAAGCAAAACTCAACCAACGCTTTGTGGCTCTGGAAGGGCCTTCCCAGTGCTGGGAATCGCCTGTCCAGAGGGTTCCGCTGGGATTCCCCAGCTGAAGGCAAAAGCCACCTGAGCCACTGGCCCCCACGGGCTGATATTCCTCTTTTCCTCACTGTTTTCCATCTTTTTGCCTTTTTTTTCCCTCTTTTTGACCACGCAGGGGGTTGAGCTCAGGTACCCCTGGTCTGTGGCAATGCCAGAGGGTGGAAAATTCCAGCAGCTTGAAAGGAAAATTCCTTGTGGTTTGGGGTTTTTTTTGTTTTTTTCTCTTAGGAGACAGCAAATGGAAAAAGACAGAATCTGGGGGATTTGGGCAATTTGTGGGGTCTGTGGGTGGCTTCCCACTTCCCTAAGTGAGCCAGGAATGGGATTGGGGTGTTGAAAGGAAAAGGGGAACAGTAAAGGAGAAAAGAAGGAAAGGAAAAGCAGGAAAGGAGAAAAGGGAAACAGGAAAAGGGGAAAGGACAAAGGAAAAGCACTGGAGTCTCCTGCTGCTCATCCCCTTGCACTCCATGGAGCATCTCGATGCCTTCCAGCACTGGTGATTCCCAAAAGGGACTGGCAGAGGGTCAGGGTTTGTATCCCAGAGCTGGGAAAAGCCCTGCAGAGCTCCTTGCCCACTCCTCACCAGGACCTGGCCGGATCCAGGGGGCTGGAAAAGCCCTTGGAGCACTCCAGGGGAAAAGGAAAGTGCTGGAAGCAGAGCTCTCAACATCCCCAGAGCATCTCAGGAGCAGGGAGTGGTGGGAATGCTCCCTGCAGTGCATCGGGAAGCGAACCCTCACCACTGGCAGCTGATGTGTGGGTTCAGAACTGCTCAGAACCCCCCTGAGCCCGGGGCTTCCCTCCCTGTGGTGGCTCCTGGAATCCTCCACGAGGCTGGAAAAATCCCGGATGGATGGACACGATCCAGGGAGTCCCGTGGGGTTATTGCTGGGCAGAGGCATCATCTTTGTGCTGAAGGGGTGGAGAGAGGCCGTGGGCTCCCTCCGAGGTAGAAAGAATTGTCCCCGAGACAAGAAGCGTGGAAAGGGAATTCCAGGGCTCTGGAACGCCGCGCCACAAAGGGAGGTGGGACGTCCCTTTCGGGTTTAGGGAGGGCAGAATCTTCCCAGCCCGGAGGTGAGGGGTGAGGATGGCTCTGAGCGCTGCTCCCCACGCCAGGAACGCTCCGGGACGACACGAGGGCTGGGATGGGGTGTCCCTGAATATTTAGAGTCGGGGGAAGGAACCCCCGACTGAGGCTGATCCCTGTGCCCAAAATGCTCTGTGTTCCCAGCCTGGCTCCGCTCCGTCACGGATGGAAACTCCACAAAGGACCGGCTCTCTCTTCGGATCCACTCCTGGATCTCCAGTTTCTTCGGTCCTGAGGATTAGGAACACGACGTTGCCACCCAAGCGTGGAGAAGATCGGGAATAGCGGGCAGTGACAGCCTGGGAAGGAGCCCGGGGAAGGCTCTTGAGGTCGCTGTTATTGCCAGGATATTCCCGGGCGCTTCAGGCGTGGCTGGAATGTGGGGCCTGGCAGAGAAGGTTCGGCCAGAGAGGCTGGCGGTGCAGACGGAGCCCGGCGGTGCAGACGGAGCCCGGCGGTGCAGACGGAGCCCGGCGGTGCAGACGGAGCCCGGCGGTGCAGACGGAGCCCNCGGTGCAGACGGAGCCCGGCGGTGCAGACGGAGCCCGGCGGTGCAGACGGAGCCCGGCGGTGCAGACGGAGCCCGGCGGTGCAGACGGAGCCCGGGAGCGGCTGGAGCTGTGGGATGTTCGGTGTTTCCGTGCAGGGAATGCTGGCAGGGTCGGTGTGCTGGGCTAACGGGATCCCACGGGGACGGCGGCCGCGGGAACAGCTCCCTATATCCCGACGGGAAGCTTACGGCTGCCGGCCAGCCTGGCCCTGGGCCCGCCGGAGCTGGAGTATCCCTCGTCGCTGCCCAGGCTCTGGAGGCTCCCGCGCTCGTCCGAGTCGCTGGGGCTGCTGCTGCTCCAGTCCAGGTCGGCGGGGAGGTCGTCCGTGCTCTCCACATCCACATCCATCTCTTCTGCCGGAGGAATGGCAAGGCTTGGAGCTCCAGCGCGGCCAGGCCTCCCGCCCCGGAGCGGGCTCTCACCTCGATCCGAGTCGGAGCGCTCGGAGGAAGGGCTGGAGCCGATGCTGTCTATCCTGACCCGCCCCATGCCCAGCTTCTCCAGCTGCCGCTGCAGGTGCCGCTGCTCCCGCTGCAGCTGCTCCATCTGGTGCAGGGCCCGGCGCTCCTGGTCCTCCAGCTTCTGTGGGGGGACACGGCACCTGAGCTCTGGGATTCCTTTGGAACCACACGGCATTCCTGGCACCCTGAGCTCTGGGATTCCATTGGAACCACACGGCATTCCCAGCCCAAACCACCCCAGCACAGCCACTGCCGGCTCCCGAGGGGCTCCCGTCTTCAGCACACTTGGGATGTGGAGCTGTATGGATTTCAGCTCTCCCAGTTATCCCAGCCCAATCCCAGCCCTCTCCCAGTTATCCCAGCCCAATCCCAGCCCTCTCCCAGCCCATGCCCCGTCCTGGATGCTGCTCTCAGCCCCGATCCCAGTGCCAGATCCCATTTCTGGGCTCACCTGGATGTGCAGCCTGGCCCTGGTGAGGAGGCTGAGTGTCGTGTGCCGCCCGGCCGCGGCCCCCAGCGGCACCAGCCCCTTCAGCCTCTCCAGGCACAGCCGGAGCTGGGCACGCCTGGAACGGGAGCACACAGCTGCATCAGCTTCCCAAACGGCATTCCCACCCCTCTGCTGTGCAAAAATGGGGTGGCAGGAGCTAAACCCAACCAGGAGCCTTCCCAGCCTCCATGGGCTTCCAGAAACCGGGAGAAAAGTGCAGCCAGGCAAAAAGATGCCTTGGGAAAACCTCATGGATGAACCCTGCTGCCATCCCGGGCTCTTGGGATGATCCCAGGCAACGACCTCAGAATTCTGGGTGAGAACATCAACTTTTGGTCACTCTCTTCCCCAGAAGGGTCCATCTCAGGAGTGCTGTTTGGTTCCTGCTGACAGCTGAAGCCCCCCAGGATAACACCCAGCTCCAAATCCCTTGGCAGTGCTCCCTTTCCCTATTTTTAGCAGGAACAGGATTGTTTTGGATACAAAACCCCAAATCCCTGCAGGAGCACTGGCTGTGCTGCAGGAATCCTCCCTCTTCCTGTAACATCTGGGTTTTCTCTGCTCTGACAGGTGGGACATGAATGCTGGAGGGAAACTCCTCGAGGAAATCCCTTTATCTGCAGGGATGCCCCCAGCACATCCAGGTTTCCCTGTGCCCATCACTGCAATCCCCACATGTAGGTCAGATCCTCTGGAACCACATCCTGATCCCAGGCAGCTCCAAACGGATTTTGCAATGACCTGCTGGTCTTGTTTGGGATGTGCTGGGAGTGACCTGGGATTTCCTCACCCAAAGGACCTCGGGATGACAACACAGGCAAAAAAAGTGGGATTTACTCGGGATAAATCCCAAACTGCAACTGGCTCAAAGATGTGAAAAGGTAATTTCCCTGAAGAAGCAGAGTGGGAGCTGGGACATCATTCCCAACAAAACTCAGGTGTGAAAAGGGAATGCTTTAATCCTTGATGTCCTTTATCCCATTCCTTCCCTCCCACACTCCCTCTCAACCCATCTCAGGTGGAATCCCCTGGAAAAGCAGTAATTCCCCCCAGCCCAGCTCCTGACAACCCTCTGGCACTCACCTGTTCTTTTCCATCTCATTGTGCGTCGACCTGGGAAAGAAGGAAGAAGTTATTAATTCCTCTGGCTGATTAGGGATTAACAGTTGGGATTAACATGTGGGAATTAGCAAAGGCTCCCTGGAAAACCTGCAAACCCAGGGGGCTTCCAGAGCTCCATACCCAGGGATGGGGAATGGCAGGATGCAGACACAGAGACTGCTGGATAACTGGCAATAAAGGGGTCAGAAAAACCATAAAATGGGAGTTGAAACCAGAGGCTCAATTTTTAGAGCTGAGATTGTGATCAAGAGCTCATCCCTGTCCCTTGACCTGCCAGGAACATAACGTGGAAAAAGCTCCCTGTGAGCACAGAGCAGCTCTGGAGGAGGCCCCAAATTCACACATTAAACCCATGAAAAATCCCCCTGAAACTCCCAATCCCCACGGAGCTGGAAAAAGGTGGAAAACACAAGCCAAGACTGACTTTCCCTCCACAGGAGACCAAACAGTTCGTGTTTCCAGGTGCTTAGGGAAGAGCTGCCTCCTGACTTCCCAAAACCTCCAGAGGTCTCAGGAAGCTGCACTCTAATTTGGGAAAATGTTGATACGTGCCAATAATGTTACATAAACGTGGGAATAACCCACAGGCTTTTGGATGTCTACTGGGATGGCCCCACAGGATCTGGGAGTGCTGGAAAAACCAGGGATATCACTGAAGGGAAAATGAGGGATGTCACCTTCACTTTTCCAGCAGCCTCTCCTGATGGATCATCCTGCTCCAGTGGCTCTGCTGGCTTTCTGGCAAGATCAGAGCCTCATCTCCCACATTCCCAGAAATGTTCTATCCCAGCAGAGACACTTCCCACCCCAGTGAGATTCTCCTGGCACAATGGAAGGCCTCAGCCCTCTGGCTCCTGTGCAGTCTCTCCAGTAATTTTTTCCCTGGATAAATCTGCATGTTTCACACCCAGCCCTTTACCAAGGAGTTTCCATGGGCTGCAGACTCGGGAGTTTTCCCCTTGATTCTAAATTACCCAAACACTTCCTGAGCACTGAGGGGTGAAGCTCCCACCACCTCCACGCTCATTAATTAAAAATCCATCCTCTATTCTGCCTGGATTCTACCTAGAATGGTTACTTTCTCTTTTGGACTTGCATTCACCATCACCAATATTTAGCAAAAATAATAATTAATTGATGGATTTTAATTTTGGCTGAAATAAGCAGGGGGACAGAGGGGATGGCAGCTTCACCCTGGGGCAGGTGGAGCTCCCATATCAGCTCCCACATCCCCTCCAGGGCGAGCTCCTGCCCACAGAGTCACTGGTTTGGATTCCCACCAGTTTGAACCTCACCAGCCTTCCCTTCAGAATGTGATTTTTATCCCTGAAAACCGTAATAGATTGGCCTGAAGCAAACAAAATACCCCGAGAAGGAAAACCCAGAGCGTGTCCAGGCAGGACAAAGCTGGATTTGAGCCCGGCAGCTCCAGGCCCCTCGAGGGGCTCCTGACACCCCAAAACCCCCGCAGGGGATCCACCCCAGCCCCGGGGACACAGGGAATCCCAGCACGGGCAAATCCAGCTGGATTTGTTCCGGCAGCTGCCAAAGGTCGGCCGTGAGGCGTCGCACAGACGGGATCGAGCAGGAAAAGAGTGACAGATGTGGTGCCATCACAGCCTGGCTCCTCCCTGGCACCATCCAGCGCTGCTGACGTGTTGGGATGGACCTGCTGCTCCTCACGGGGTCCCCTCGGCTGGGGACACATCCTGGAGCCAGCCCTTCCCAAAATCAGCCCAGGGTTCCCCCAGCACGGGGATCAGAGGGATTTTAAGGCTGTTAATGTGGTGGAATAAAGCCTCCAAGATGTGGGATTTGCTCCTGGAATTCAATGTGGGTGCTTGGAGGTGACTTCAGCTTGGAGAAAAGGTGGTTTAGGATTTAAAATCAGCGAGGAGGAAGAGGGAGAAACAGCCAAGGAGGGCCAGTGGGAGGCTGTGGGTGGGTTTCAGGGTGGAGAATTAAGGAGGTGGCAGGAGGGTCCCCTCCAGCCCTGCCAGGCCTCCCTGGGCCGGCCAGAACGGTCCCACCCACGGTGTCACACCCGGTGACAGGAGGACTTTGGTGACAGCAGAGCCCCACCCAGTGCTGTCACACACCCGGCGACAACAGGACCTCACCGGGCAGGGTCACCTCAGACGGGAGCGCTGCCCGGTGCTGTCACACACCCGGTGACAGGAGGAGCTCCCTGTCCCCAAAGCCCCCAAAGGAGGGTTCCCCCCGCCCTGTGACACCCCCGGTGAGGACGGGGGGCACCCAGCAGAGCCCGGCCCGGCCACAGGCATAGCGGGGCCCCCCGAGCCGTGACACCCGGCCACAGCAGCCCCGGGGCCCGTCACACACCGGCACAGCCGGGGACAGCGGGGCCAAACCGGAGCCGGTGACCCCGGCCCAGCCAGAGGCCCAGGGACAGCGGGGGCTCAGCGGGCCCGGCCGCACGGTGCCCGGAGCTGCCCCGGCCGGGCCCTTTCGCTCCGGTCCCCCCCGCCCCGCCCGGTGCTGCCGTCACCTGCCGCCGCTGCCGCTCCTCCGGGCCTTGGCGCGGCGCCGCGGGGCCTCCCCGTCCTTCCCGCCGGGCCGCAGCGAGGCGTAACCGTGCTCGGCTTCTGCGGAGACACAACGGCGGGCGCGGGTCACCGCGGGGCCCGCCCGGGGACACCGGGGGTACCGGGAGGGGCGCGGGGGGTACCTCGCTCCCGCCGCTCCAGGAACTCGGCGGCCTCCAGCAGCATCTGGATGCCGAGGCGGGGGGGGGCGGCCATGGCGGGGCCGGGACGGGCCGCGACCGGCGGCGGGGGGGGAGCGGCGGCCTCTGCCCGCCCCGAGCGCCGCTCCGCCAGACCCCGCGCGCGCTACGCCCCCACCGCCCCTCATTGGCGGAGGCTGAGAGAGGCCCCGCCCTCCGCCGCCGCTGATTGGAGGAGGAGGCGGAGGTCCCGCCCAGCGCCTCCACGAGCGGCGGAGTGGGGGCGTGGCCGCGCCTGAGGACACGCCCCCCGCTCGCTGCCATTGGGCGAGAGCGCCACGCCCTCCTGCCATTGGCCCGGCCCCCGGCGGCGCCCCGCCCACACAACCGGCCCCGCCCTGCCGGCCGCACGCGCTGCCCTGACTCACTTCCTGCCGCTCAGCCAATGGCGGGGCCGGACGGGGAAAGGGGCGGGGCCA
>NC_031790.1:287851-299785 GCF_001522545.3 Parus major
GACAGGGACAGGGACCCCCGGGATGGGGACAGGGACCCCCGGGAACGGGAACCCCCCGGACAGGGACCAAAGTGATAATGGGGTGAGGTTGAGGGAGGAAGAACGACCCCCCTGCCGAGCACCTTCGGTTTCAGCTCAAACGGGGCCCTACGGGATCGAGCTGATCTGCATCAATCCCAAGGATTTGTGGGAGGGGGAATTGAATCCTACTTTATTTCTGAATTATAAAAATTAAAGGAAAAAATACATCTGGGGTTTTATTAACAGGGAAACACACCAAAAAACAGGGAGAACACAGCAAAATCCCAGCCAGAAACTGACTTTTGTTGTAAAAAAAATAATAACAGAAGTTTGGGAGATGGAAACTCCTGATGGCTCCGGCCATGGAAGTTGTTGGGAATAACACCAATTCCAAATCCAGCATCAGAGCTCTCCCAGGAGAGTGCAGGGAAGTGAAATTCTTCCGTGGTGGGAGTCATGTCCCAGTGTCAGGCGATGAAATCCAGGGGCCTGTTGAATCCTCCTTTTCTGTTCATGTATTGCCTGGGTGAGGACAGAGCCAGAGTCAGCCCTGGGATCCAGGGAAATCAGGAGAAAAGAACTGGGGGAGGCTCAGTGGCTACAGGGGAAGCCAATTCCCCATGGATTTGACCAAAAAAGGGGCAGGGAGGCTTCTGGTGAGGATCAGCTCTGACTGTGTGAGGATGCCAGGTTCCCATCAGAAAGGGAGCAGAATTGACAAACTGGGTGTTTTTTGGGAATAAAACAGGTGAACAGCGTCACTTCCTGCTGCTCTGATCCTGTTCAGGCCTCACTGGGCACATCCCACCTCTTCCTAACGTGCTCCCCACTCCTCATCCTCCTGAATTCTCTGTTCCCAGGGGGATCTGGAGAACTCTCACCTCTGCTTTTCAGTCTAAACCTCACCAAATTTCTGTTTTCCCCAGGCCTGGAAGCTGGACCACTGTGAGACAGCAGCCAGAGTTACATCACAAAATAAAATCTTCTTTCTATCCCAAAGGAGGGGACACACACCTGTACTTCCTCTTCTGGGACACATTGATGGCGTAGGCATTGGCAGCGCCATCCACCTTCTTCCCCTGAGGAGAAACGTCCCAAAATCTCATGGATTACCCCCAAACAGGGCAGGTGACACCGCAGAGCCCCTGGAGTGGCCTCTGGTCTGTGCTCACCTTGGTGGTATCGAAGGAGGCAAAACCCATCATCTTCATCATCTCGATCTCCTCCTCTGTCTTGCCCTGCAAATCTTCCTCTTTGGGAAGAGTCAGGGGTTGAGCAAACACAGATGTTGGGATTCCCAATAATCTGGGTGGTCCTGGCCCTGCAGGGCATCTGGGAGTGTTCCAAGAGGAAAACTGCCCCTCACCTGTGATCT
Source organism: Parus major (assembly GCF_001522545.3). Taxonomy (NCBI): domain Eukaryota; kingdom Metazoa; phylum Chordata; class Aves; order Passeriformes; family Paridae; genus Parus; species Parus major. The sequence continues at coordinate 289,248 of NC_031790.1, forward strand.
GCCGCTCCTTCTTGGAGTCCTTGAGCTCCTTCTTCTCCTCATCCCGACGCTCCTTGGGCCGCGCCGGTGACGAGGAGCTGGAGCGGTGCCGGCGTGGGGACCTGCTGGGGCACACGAGCTGGGGCTGCAGTTCCCACCTGCAATTCCCACCTGGGGCTCCCACTGTCCCTGGGTCACCCAGGATGCCCTCAGCTAGCTGTCCCCACCCCATGCTGGGGAATCCCCTCACCTGGATCATCCTGAATGTCCCTGCCACACCTGGATCATCCCTCCCCTCACCTGGATCTTCCTGAATGTCCCTGCCCTCATCTGGATCATCCCTGCCCTCACCTGGATCATCCTGAATGTCCCTGCCATCTCCTGGACCTTCCTGAATGTCCCTGCCCTCACCTGGATCATCCCTGCCCTCACCTGGATCGTCTCCGGTGCGGGGAGCGGGACCGGCTCCTCCTCCTGTCCCTGTCCCGGGACCGTGATCGCTCTCGCCGCCGCCTGTCCCTGTCCCGGGAAGCGGAGCGCGAGCGCCGGCGCTCTGCCCGGGGAAGGGTCAGCTCCTTCATCCCTGCCCGCTTCCCAAAGGAAATCCCACAGAAAATCCCAGCTCCGGAGTGGAGAACCCCGGGACAGCCCTTCCCACCCCTCCAGGACAGCTCTGGGCTCAGGGATCCCTCCGGGCACCCCCAGCAGTGAAAGAGCGGCTGGAAAAACCAGACCTGGAGCGGGGGAAATCATCCAGGGGGAAAATCACCCGGGGGGGAGCAGCCGGGAGGGGGTGATGGTCCCCAAAAACCTGAGGAACGGGGAGGGAGGAGAGGAGAAGGATGGGGAGGGGGAGAAAAAGGAGAGGAGGAAAAAGAAGGAAGAGGAGAAGGATGAAGCCGAGGAGAAGGGAAAAAAAAAGGATGAGGAGGAAGAGGAGGATGAGGAAGGGAGTCTGCTCTACCCCAGAGTGAGGAACCGGGGCCCCCCCGCCCTGCAGGGTCTCAGTCCCCCCCTACCCCTGGCCCTTCCCCCGGATCTCCCCGGGCCCGGTTCCCCCGGTGTCCCCTGACCCTCCCCGGGTCCCCCATCCCACCCCGGTGTCCCCTGACCCTTCCCGGGGTCCCCCATCCCACCCCGGTTCCCCGGTGTCCCCTCACCCCGTCGCGGCGGTGACCGGGAGCGGCTGCGGCCCATGGCCGCCCCTCAGCCCCGCGCTGCCGCTGCCGGAGCGGGCCCGGGCCCGGAGCGGGGCCGGGGGGCAGACCCGGGGGGCAGAGCCTGAGGGGAGCGCTCAGAACCGCATGGGGACGCGGGGCCCCGCTCCCGCCGCTCGCCCTGGGAGCCCGCCCGGCCCGGAGAGCCACGGGAGGCCGGGGAGGAAGGGGAGGCCCGGGAGGAAGGGGCGGGCAGGGAGGCGGGCCCGGCTCCCTCAGCAGCCTCGATCCGAGCGCTCTGTGCTGCCCGGCCCGGCCCTTCCACGGCCCCGGCCCCGGTTCGGTTCAGGCAGGCGGGGCCGGGTCGGTGCCGGGCCGGGGAGCAGCCCGGAGCCCTGGGTCTGTGGCTGCGTTTGGCACCGGGGGGTTCAGGAGGGGCCTCTCTGAGAAGCCGCTGGAACCTTCCCGGTGTCCGGCGCACCCGGTGCCAGCGGCTCCGGGACTCCTGAGCACTGAATCGGGGAGTGCCATTCCCGAACCGTGACACCATGGTTCCTCATAGACATCCTCACCCTGAGCCCCATCCCTGTCCCATTCCCACCTCCGCTCCCATTCCCATTCCCATCCTCCATCCCCATCCCCATCCCAGCCTCACATCCCCATCCCCACACCCCCCATCCCCATCCCTCGCCCCTCAGTCTCCGAGCGCTACCGAGTGCCAAACACGGGGTTTATTTACACCGGCGTTCCACCCGCTCCCGGCCGCGATTGTCACACGCGGGGGGGACAGGACAGGTCACCCCCGGCCTCCTCCCGGTGCCACTCGGGCTCCAACACCCGCCCAGCACCGGGGCCTTCCTGGGCAGCCCCCGGTGGGAGGAGAGCCGCTGGCTCCCGCTGGACTCGCCCTTCCCTGTTGCCAACAAGGGATCAGCCCATGTTTTCCAGCAGAGGTGCGGATGTGGAGGCCCCAGATCAGGGATTTGTCCCCTCCCTGCCTTCCCCTGGGGACGCCCCCGCCCTGAGCCTCACCTGGGGCAGGGAGGTGGGGGAAGTACCCGAAGGGTGGTCCCGGGATGTGATCCTGGCTGTTTCCTTCCAGCCAGGACCCTCGTCATGGTGATGATGGTGGCACTGGAGCCTTCATCCCTTTCTACTTGAAACTCCCCAGAATTTCATGGAGGAGAAGCCCAGGGTCCCCTGCAAAGCCAGGGGCCCTTGGAAAAAAGGGTGACAAAGGCCCTGGGGACAGACCTCCAGGGACAAAGGGGTGACAAAACCCGGGGGAAGCCCCTGAGTTGGGCTGGGGTTGTGGCAGTGCTGGAACAGTGCTATGCTGTCACCAGGGAGGTGACAGAGCTGGCTCTGCTGCCCTGGGTCACCCAGGGGGAACAGGCCCAGGGACAAAAATGGCCTCAAAGAATCTGAAGATCAGTGGCAGTGAGGAACAGCCCCCCGTGACAAGGCTGGGGGCGCAGAGGGGGTTTAGGGGCTCAGTGTCCCCTTGGTGCTCCCCATCCTGCAGGAGTGGGCTGGGGACCTGTGGGGGGGACACTGGGCAGGGAAAAGGCTCTTCCCAAAATCCAGGCTCAGGCTGTCCATGGGGCTCTGGCAAGATCCCTGTCTGGGGCCTCTCTGCTGTCTCCTGCACCCCAATCCCTGCCTGCACCCCCTTATTCCATGGGCTTCCTGCTCTTCCAGATGGATCCAGCCCGCAGGAGCTGTCTCACAGCAGTGAGGTTTGAAACCACAGTGATGGGAAAATCCTGCTGGGCTGAGGGAAGCCCGAACAGGCTTCTGGAGCATTCCAGACCTCCTGGACAGGGCTCCATGGGTGCAGGAAGGCTCAGGGCGAGCACCCCGAGAAATCGGGAGGATGTGGGGCTGATCCCATTGATTTATCCCCAAATCCCAGCCCTGGAATGGCTGTGGGGAACATCAGCATGGCTGGGGCTCTTCCCGGGAAGGGGCTGGCCAGGAGTTTGTAACGCTGGGAGGGAAGGGAACGCCAGGAAGGGTTGAACTTGTGCTGGGAATCCAGAGCTGGGAAAAGCAGGGAGCCGGCGTGGACGGGGTCACTGTGAGCGGAGGCCGGCGGGAATTGGCAGCGTGTGTTCATCCCGAAGTAGCACTTAGTGAGTGAGTTTTGCTTAGTTTTAAATAACACAGACAATTCCCGGAGGTTTGTTTCCCTATTTTCCCAGGTGCAGGTCGTGCAGTGAGGTGGGGGCTTTTCCAGTGGTGGGAAATCCCGCTGCTCTTCCTTGGGTGGGGAAAACACAGGGTAGGAGTACCAGGAGAAGGGGATGAAGTGGTTCTTTAGCCCAAGGAGAGGAAGATTACAATCTGGGAAGGAAAAAACCTCAGCTTCTCCTTCAGGAAAAGCAATCCCCCGCCTTCAGCTCAATCCCGTTCTCCTGGTGAAGCAACGGACAGTTTTCCCTGGGGATGAAGCCAGCGCCGTTCCAGCAGAGCTTGAGACAGAAGGTGAAGAAAATAATCACAAAACACCTTTTTCTTCCTCAGATCAAGCAGAACTGGGCTCTGGTGGAAAAAACCCAACCCTCGGCCCCTGGTGGGGAGAGGCTGGAGCCCAGGAGGGAAAGGGGGGGAAGATGCAGCAGGAATTCCCCCAAACGGGGACCAGAGGCTCTCTAAGCTCGGTGACCGCCTCCAGAGGCGGGTGACAAGGGGGATGAGGTGCCTTGTGCCAGGAGGACCTGGAAAACAGCCGGATTCCAGGGGTTTTGGGCCGCGCCTCGGCCAGACGCACGAGGCAGGAGCTGCCCCGGCGCTCCCGGGCTCAGAGATCCCAGGGGTTCCCAGGATGGCCACGCACGAGGCCTTGGGAGACTCAGGATTCGATCTTTTCCTTCTTTTTGCCTTTTTTCAGGAACGATGGGGTCCGGAATTTCTTCTTCTTTTTGGAGGGTGATTTGGAGGGTGAACCATCCGGGGACACGGGGTTGCTGGTCACCGTCTCCTTCTCCTTGGGGGCGTCCTGGTCAGTGTTGGTGGTTGTCCGGTCCGTCCCCCCTTTTCCAAGGTTTTCCTCAGTGCTTTGCTCTTCATCCTTCCCGTTCACCACCGCTGGTGGCTCCTTCTTGGCAGTGGAATCAGGGGGGGCTTGGCCACCATCGGCCTTCTTATCACCTTGGGGAAGGGAGAGGGAGCAGGGAATGAGGGCAGCAGCCTCCGTGTTGTGGGGGTGGTTTAACCCCCCGAATGTCCAGTGGGGCCTGGGCAGGAGCAGGATTTGGCCTCCATGAGTGGAGAACGTTGGGATTTGATCCTGTCCTGCTGCAGGCACCGCTTCCTTGAGCCGCCCCCCTCCCTGCCCCTGCGGGACAAGCGATGTGGGATGGAGAGCCGGGAAGAGGCAGCAGGAAAAGCAGGAAGCAACAACAAGGAGGGATTCCCAAGGGATTTCCTAAGGAATTTGCCCCGAGTGGGGCTGGAGTGGGCCATGGAGACTGGATCCCCCCGAGCCCGTGTCCCTCGTCCGGGGTGGCCTCTCCGTACTTACTACGGCGCCAGGGATTCAGGGATAACTCCTTGGGTGACAGGCACACGGGGAGGAAAGAGAAAGGAGACGTTGTGGAGACAGACACAGACAGACAGACAGACACCACAGACACCATGGCAGAGCCAGCAGCCCCGAGCCGTGCCCCGGCACCCACTGTGGATGGGAACAGTGGGAACATCACGGAGCGTGAGGACAGGGATGGGGGACAGGGGTGTCCCCTGCACCCCACAAAGCCACCAGCAGATCCTCCTGCCGTGAATCCCCATCCACTTGGCCCCTGTGGATCGGGGACCCCCCGGGACAGGCGGGGGGACAAGAGGTGACAGCGAGCTGCGTCTCGGCACCGCCTGGCCACAGCAGCCCTTGTCCCCCCACTCCTGCTGCTCACCGGGACCCCACCCCTCGTTTTGGGGTGCTCATCACCCCACTCACCCTCGGTGGGCTCTGCAGGCTCCGGGGGCTCCGGAGGGAGTGCCTCTGTGGGGGGAGCCTCACTCTCCTCTGCTGCCGCGTCCCTCTCGCCTGCCACAGAGAGACACGCTGGCCCCGCGTCCCCTCCGTGCCACCCGGGGGGTTTGGGGGTTTTGGGGTGTCCCTCCTACCCTGCAGGCGCTTCTTCCTCTCCACCTCCTGCTTGTACTCCTCCAGCTCCTGGTCTGTGAGCTGGCTGAAGGGGTTGGGGGGCTCTGGCTCAGGGGGAGCCTCTTCCCGACCCTCCTTGGCCTCTGCGTCCCCCAGGTGGCTCTCGGTGGACTGAAACAGACCCCCAGAGTGGTGTCACCCCCCGGAGCAGTGTCAGCTCCCCCTGGAGAGATGTCACCCCCTCAGAGTGGTGTCACCCTCTGGAACCGTGTCAACACCCCCACACCCCACCCCAAGCAGTGTCAACCCCACTGGAGCAGTGTCCCCAGCTCTGAGCAGTGTCCCCAGCTCTGAGCAGTGTCCCCAGCTCTGAGCAGTGTCCCCTCTGCCCTTGGAGTGGTGTCACTGCCCCTGGACCTGTGGGATGCTGGGGAACCAGGGAAGGGCTTGGTTCTCTGGGGTGGGGGACTTGGGACTGGGCGTGTGGGGTGATGAGGGCTTGGGAAAAGAGGTGACATGGGGTGATATTGGCCTGGGGACATGGGGTGACACCGGGTGACACAGGCTGTGGGCAGGGGACACGGGGTGTCTGTCACAGGGCTGGGGACACAGGGGGACACAGGTGCCGTACGGGGCTGCGGCTCGTCTCGGCAATGACACTGGCCAGCAGCTGCGACTGGGGCCCGGCTGACTTCACGTCCTGGCGGTTTTGCTCCCGGATCTGTGGGTGAGGACAGGGATAAATCCCCCTCCGAGGACAGGGATAACCCACCCCGGGACCCCCCTGTCCCCCAGCCCACACCACCTTGTTGCGCATCTCCAGCACCTCCTGCGGGTCCGTGTAGAGCGGCACGAACTGGTTGGGGTTCTCGATGCGGATGGGGGTCCCACTGCTGCCCTTCTCCACCTCGTCTGCTCGCAGCCACTGCAAACCCAGCAAAAGTGTTTTGGGAAGCAGGAGACCCCGAGGACAGAAGGGGAACCCTGACAAATGGGACTTGTCAGAGGGGAGACCCTGATAAAGCTGATGGCACTCAGCCCCAGTAGGGTGGGGTGGTGGGATTTGGAAACAATCATTATTACAGGGTGAAGGTGGTCCCTAGGCCTCCTTACACCCCAGGATATATAACCAGGACACCCTCCACCTCCCTGGTTGTGGATGCCCAAGCCCCATCTGCCCCTCACCGTGGTCTTTGTCCTCTGGCCACCGGCGGTGCCCTGCTGCTCCTCGGCCAGGTTGACCCTGGTGTAGGTGTTGGGGGTGTTGAGCCACCTCGTCTTCTCCTTCTGCTGCTTCTGGGCGTGCTGGCGCAGGGCGGGGGTCCCGGCGGGCTCCTCCTCGAACACGAAGGCCGTCACGGTGGCGGGGATCAGCACGTCGCTCTTGGGCTTGCTCTTCTCCTGCACGAAGGGGTAGCGGTACGTGTAGCCCGTGCGGTATCCCTGGAAAAGCACAGAGAGGGGAGTCAGGCACGCAGGGATAAACCTGGGGGGGTCAGAGCGCGTTTTGGGTGGGTTTTGGCACTCACCAGGTTGTCCAACATCCTCATGAGGGCCTCGAACTCGTGCTCGCCCAGGCGGCTCTTGTGCAGGGGCCCGAAGGTGGTGCCGGCGCGGCGCACGGCGCCCAGGCCGTGGGGCACGCGCTGCTGCGCCCGCTCCAGCACAATCAGGTTCTCCGCGCCTCCCGCGCTCGCCAGAGCCGACACCTGCGGGACAGCGGGCACCCCTGAGCTGGGGACACCTGGGGACAGCCCCACAGCCACCCCGAGAGCCAGAGCTGGGGGAGTAACGGGGCTGAGAGCTGGCACAGATCTCATGGGATGGCTGCAAGGACCTGGCACAGCTCAGTGCATGGTCACTGGGATGGCTGCAAGGACCTGGCACAGCTCAGTGCATGGTCACTGGGACGGCTGCAAGGACCTGGCACAGCTCAGTGCATGGTCACTGGGATGGATGCAGAGATCCTGGCACATCTCAGTGAATGCTCCTGCAGTTTTTGGGTCCATCCACAGTTTATCACTGGCCTCACACTCACCTGGACCTCGCAGGCCGCCTGCAGGTGGAAGATGCTGTAGAAAGCCTCCTCGGCCGTGTCCCCCAGCGCCAGCACCCCGTGGTTCCGCAGCACCAGGATCTGCGGTGCCAGCGCGGGATGTCAGTGGGGCAGGCAGGGGATGATGGGGTGACCCCCCTGTCCCCCCCAGGAGTCCCCTCACCTTGCAGGTAGGCCCGAGGCACTTCTGGAGCTCCACACGGTCGGCCTCATCCTCCACCTCCCCGCGGAAGTCAAAGTAGGCGACGTCCCCCAGGAGAAGAGCGGCGCGGGAGATGGGCAGGAGCCCACAGCGCATGGCTGACACCTGGGCATGGTGGGGAACAGGGCAGGGGGCCAAGAAACCCCAACAGCCCCCAAAAACCCCCACAAAAAACCCAACCCTTCTCCAAAAAACCCATAACCCCCCCAAAAAATCACCCTAAAAATCCCCAACCCCATAAACCACTCCAACCCCACCAAATCCCTCCATAACCAACTCCCTAAATTTCCCCAAACTCTTCAACTCCCAGACTCCCAAAATGAACTGCCCCCAAAGAACCCCCCAAAAACCCCCCCATCATCCTGATCCTCCCAACACTTTGTGTTGCCCCCCAAAATTTCCCAAACCCCTTCAAACTCTCAAGGAACCCAAGTCCTTTCCAGTCCCCCCAAATCCCCCAACCCCTCCAAAACACCCTTCCATTCTCCCAAATCCCAGACCCAACCTCCCACACAGGCCCCCAAGTTCCCCTAACCCCCCCAAATCCCCCCAAACCAAGCTCCCAGAGAAGCCCCCATCTCGCCCAGCCCGGTTCCCGGCCCATACAGCGGCAGCAGCAGGGGTGTGCAGCCGCACGATGCAGCGGATGTCGGGGCGCGCGGCGTAGATCGCGGCGTGCAGGCTGAAGCTGCGGGCGTCGGGCGCGAAGCTGGTGCTGCCCTGCTCCACCACGGCCCCCAGCACGTTCACCTTCACCTGGGGGCCACAGGGGGCTCAGGGGGGGCTGCTCCCCCCCAGGCAGCCCCGGGGAGGGGGGAGGCAGGTGGCTCACCAGGCTGGCCGCTGTCACCTCGCTGCACGCCAGCCCCTGCGGGGCCACCAAGAAGTGCTCCTGCTCCTTGCTGACCCGCAGCTGCCACGGGGGAGAGTGGGATGAGAAACACCCCAAAAAATCCCCCAAATAAACACCCCCCATCTCTACAAGCCCAGCAGGTTCCAACTCCGCCACAAAAAAACACCAAACGCCTTAAAATCCCCCAAAAGAATCCTGAATAGCCTCAAAATCCTTTCCAGTCCTCCCATTCGCACTCTGCTGGTTTTGAGGTGCTCACTGGGTTAGGGTTAGGGTTTAATTGTGCCCAGCCTGTACATGTCCAGCAGCAAAAGACCCCTGACCCCCCCAAATCCCCCCAGGACAACCCCAGCCCCCTGTGGTGGTCTTGGCGTGCTCACGGTGACGGCGGCGTGTCCCAGCTGTGCCCAGCCGTACAGGTCCAGCAGCCGGTGGATGCTGCCCACCTTGCAGCGCATCAGCCGCTCGCCCTTGGCCAGTGCCGGCCCCTCCGTCCCGTGCAGGTCATTGATGGGGGTGACCGATGCCAGCCCTGGGGATCGGGGACCTCCCATCAGCGGTGGGACCCCCCAAGCCATGCGAGGTTCACCAGGGACGGGGGAGCACAGGGTTGTGGGAATGGGTTTGGTGGATCCAAAGGTTTGTTGGACATCGAGATTTGGTGGCCCCAAAAGCTCTGGGGGTCCCCAAAGCCTCAAAGGTTTGGTGGTCCCCCAGGTTTGATGGCCACAAAGATTTGGTGGTCCTCAAGGGGTTTGGGGGATCCCAGGGGCTGGGTGGCACCCCAAGATCCCAAAGAGCTGATGATTCCAAAGGTTTGGGAGTCACCAAGATCTCAGAAGTTTAGGGTCCCCCCAAAGGTTTTTGGGGTCTTCAAGGTCCCAAAGGTTTGGTGGTCCCAAATAATTTGATGCCCCTGAAGGTCCAAAGGTTTTTGTGTCCCCAGAGAAGATTCCAAGGTTGCAGAGATTTGGTGTCCCCCAAGGTTTTGGGGCTTACCCCACCACACCCCCCTCAATGAAACCCTTCATGAGCACCCCCAAACGGCCCCGTCCCCAGCCCCACGTACCCATGGGGGACGTGGGCAGGGCAGCAGGGGACGTGGTGGCCATGAAGTCAGCGATCTGCCGCAGCGCCCACACGTGTGACGAGTTGTTCCCCTTCTTCATCTGTTCCTGGATCAGGCTCTCCAGCTCCTCCCGGAAGGACTGCGGCACCGGGGACAGGGTGACAACAGGGTGGGTGGGACAGCTGGGGACATCGGGGCAGGGGCAGCACCGCAGGCTCGGTGGAAGTGGCACTATTGGCTTGGTGGCACTGCCAGCTTGGTGACACGGTGATGGTGGCACTGCTGACTTGGTGTCAGTGGTACCAACAGTTTGGTGGCTCACTGGTGGTGCCAGCGTCACCAGCTTGGTGGCAGCATCACCACTGGCTTGGTGGCACAGTGATGGTGGCGGTGACAGCATCACCACTGGCTTGGTGGCACAGTGATGGTGGCGGTGACAGCATCACCACTGGCTTGGTGGAACAGTGATGGTGGCAGTGAGAGCATCACCACTGGCTTGGTGGCAGTGACAGCATCACCGCTGGCTTGGTGGCACAGTGATGGTGGTGGTGACAGCATCACCGCTGGCTTGGTGGCACAGTGATGGTGGTGGTGACAGCATCACCACTGGCTTGGTGGCACAGTGGTGACGGTGGCATTACCATCTTGGTGTCAGTGACACCAGCGGCGCTGGCAGCTCTGTGGCAGCAGCGCCGTGGTGGCAGTGACATTGCCAGGTGGGGACATGCACCACCATGTGGTGACATCTATTAGCTTGGGGACAGGAGGGATGGGGCGGGGACAACAAAGGATGGGGCCAGGGACGAGAAAGCTGGGGCTTGGCGACAGGAGAGACGGGATTTGGGCCAGCAGGGATGGGTTGGGGGGCGTAAAGGAAGATGCTGGGGACACGAAGGACAGGGCTTGGGGACAGGTGGGACGGAGGTGGAGACAGGCGGGAGGGGGTTGGAGACAGGCGGGACGGGGACAAGAGAGGAGTTGGGGACACAGGGCTGGCGCGGGGCCGGGGGCTCACCGGGCTCTGCAGGATCATCGTCACCCGCTTCTTCTGCTCCATCAGGTTGAAGTCCTGGCGCAGGTCCCCGGCCCCGCTCCGCGCCCGCAGGAACTCGGG
>NC_031790.1:301585-314775 GCF_001522545.3 Parus major
GGGGGGACCCCCAAACCCAGCGCTGGCGCTCCCACAGTCCCTTTTTATTGTGCAATTAATTGGGTTTGCATTAACAATCGTTAATAAGCACGTACCTGGGGGGAGGTGCAGCTAATTACTAATTACAATTAATAAAGCAATTAATTACAGCTCTGCCCCCCCGCCTCCGACCTCTGCGTTTCAGGGGTGACAGACCCCCTGCTCCCCCAGTTTTGGGGTGCAGTGCTCCAGGGCAGGAGCGTGACCCCAAAATGGGAACTGGAGCCTTGAACTTGGCTTTCGGGGGAGACCCCGGCGGGGCCCCCCGGATTTTTAGGGATGTCAGGAAAGACCTTAAAAAAAGGAGAAAAATAAAGGTTTTTCTCACCTTGGGAATATTTTGGGGGAAAAGGTGATTTCGAGCCCCCCTTGTTTATGTTGCTACTACCCAGATGCACCCCCAAACCCGGACCCCCTGGGTGACCCCCCCAGGGCTGCTCTGTCCCCCCCCAGGAGCCCCCAAACCACCGGGGGGTCCCTCAAGGTGCTCTGTCCCCCCCCCAGGAGCCCCCAAACCACCGGGGGGTCCCTCAAGGTGCTCTGTCCCACCCCCAGGAGCCCCCAAACCACCGGGGGGTCCCTCAAGGTGCTCTGTCCCACCCCCAGGAGCCCCCAAACCACCGGGGGGTCCCTCAAGGTGCTCTGTCCCCCCCCAGGTGCCTCCCCCGAGCTGATCCACCCCCATCCAGGTGTTCCCCAAATTCCCATGGTGCCCCCCAAGGTGTTCTGACCCCCTCCAGGTGCCCCCCACTCACCATCCCCTCAGTCTTCAGCAGTGCCCCGGGGTTGGGGGGTCCCCACGGGCACGGGGGGGCACTGCCAGGCCTGCTCTCAGGTGGCCCCCCCAGGGACACCCCTCCAGCGTCCCCCAAGTCCTGCTCAGTGCCGTGTTCCTGGCAAAAGGGGAATTAAAAAATGTATTAGGATTGGGGGGTGGCCCCCCAGTAATAACACCCCCCACAATAGTACCCCCCATAATTAATTAATTGAATAATTAAATTAATTCCAACCTCAAAAACCTCAAGCAGGAAAATCCCCACCAGGCCCCCAAATTATAGGGGGGTTGTTGGGTCAGTTTTGGGGCTTATCCTCAATAATATTTTTGTTTGTTTTTAAATTAATTCCAACCTGAAAAATAAGAATGAAAATCCCCCAAAGCCCACTTTATAGGGGGTCAATTTTAAAGTCCCTCCTCAAATAATAATTCAATTTAATTTTGATTATTAAATTAATTCCAAGCTGAAAAATATCAAGAAGAATCCCATGAGCCTCCCCAAACCCCAGAGTTATAGGGGAGTTTGGAAATGGAGGGTCAGTTTTTGAGGTCCCCGTATGCTGGAGGTCAGTTTTGGGGTGTTTCCCCCCCCAGCTGTTATATTTATTGTTAACCTGAATTCCAAATTAAAAAATCAGAAGGAATTGGAATAAATCTGTCCCTCCCTCCATGTACCCATCCCCAACCAGGCACTCCCCCCACCAGCCCCACCAAAATCCATATATAAGGGGGTTTGGAGCGCAGGGATCAGTTTTGGGGTGCCCCACAATAATTTAATGACTGAAAATACATTGAACTATTGCTTCCAAGATTAAAAATATCAACAAAATCTCCATCAGCCCCCCCAAAATCCCCCATTTTTGCCCCCAGCCAGTGTGGGTGTTTCGGTGGGGGGTGAGTTTGGGGGTACCAGCATCCCGGGTTTGGGGGTACCCACCTGGCAGCATCCCGGATTTGGGGGTACCCACCTGGCAGTGTTCTGGGTTTGGGGGTACCCACCTGGCAGCATCCCGGGTTTGGGGGTACCCCCCTGGCAGGGTCCCGGGTTTGGGGGTACCCACCTGGCAGGGTCCCGGGTTTGGGGGTACCCCGCTGGGTCCCCCCGTGTCCCGCAGCACGCCCCGCAGCAGGCGGATGTACTGGGCCGCTGCCCGCAGCGTGTCGGCCTTGCTGGGCCGGCGGTCCCGCGGCACCAGCGGCACCAGGCTCCGCAGCCGAGAGAATCCGCTGTTGAGGTTCCGGATCTGTGGGACAGAGACCCCGAGGGGACCCCAATACCCCAATCAGAGACCCCGATCAGAGACCCCGATCAGAGACCCCGATCAGAGACCCCCCGGGTCGGACCAAGAGCCTGAGTCAGAGCAGGACCCCCCAGGATCAAACTGGGATCTGTTGAGATCAAACTGGGACCATCCCCAGGATTAAACCAGACCCCCCCATAATCAAAGCCGACCCCCCAGCATTCAACTGCCCCCCCAGAATTAATTTAGGTCCCTCACAGAATCAAACTGGGGTCTCCTGGATTCAACTGGGCTCACCAGGGTTAAACACGACTCTCTCAGAACTGAACTGGGACCTCAGAGTTTAACTGTGCCCCATCTGGAGTGAAACTGGCACCTCCTAGATCTGACTGGGTTTAGCAGATTTAAAGTGGATTAAACTGGACCAACAGGCCCTCCTAAAACTCATCTGCCCCAGCCCAGGATCAAACCCACCCCCTCAAATGCAGAGCCCCCCAGACCAGCCTTGTGGCGGCACTGCCCGTGTCCCCAGGCAGAGCAGCCCTGGTGTCACCACGGTGTGACCCGACCCCCCGGCTGTGATTTGGGGGTTCAGCAGGTTTTGGGGGGGTTCAGCAGGTTTTGGGGTGTCTCACCCTCTCCCTCTCCTTGGCGTTGGCCGCCTGCCGCCGCTCCAGGGCCTCGCTGGGGTCCCCGGTGGGCTCGTAGGCCCCGCTGGGGCCGCACCGCAGGCGGGTGATGGCGGCCGGCCGGGGCAGGGGCCCGAAGCGCTGCCTCAGGAGCCCCTCCAGCACCTCGGGGGGTGGCGTGGGCTGCAGGACCCCCGGGGGATCTGGGACCTCCGAGGGCTGCGGGACCCCCGGGGGATCTGGGACTTCTGAGGGTTCCGGGACCTGTGAGGGCTCCGGGACCTCCAAAGGCTCTGGGACTTCTGAGGGCTTCAGGATCTCTGAGGGCTCCGAGACCCCCGGGGGCTCTGGGTCCCCTGAGGGCTCCAGGACCTCCAAAGGCTGTGGGATCCCTGAGGGCTCCAAGACCCCCAAGGGTTCTGAGACCCCTGAGGGCTCCAGGATCTCCGAGGGCTGTGGGATCCCTGAGGGCTCCGAGACCCCCAAAGGTTCTGAGACCCCTGAGGGCTCCAGGATCCCTGAGGGTTCTGAGACCCCCGAGGGCTCCAGGACCTGCAGCCACCCCCCAGCTCTGCTGGGCTCCCCCATCCCACCAAAGGACAGAAGCTGCCCCCTCTGAGCTGACTCTCCAAAAGAGGGGAAATTGCTGAAAAAGGGCCCTAAATACCCGGGGCCAAACGAGGCACAGGTGGAGTCCCCTGGGCCTGACGAGCTCGGGCTGTGCCTCAGTTTCCTCACGCACCGTCCTAGCCTGAACCCACAAAATCCTGATCCCCTGCTGTGCCTCAGCTGTCCCAGCCTGGTATCCACCAAGCCCCGTGAAAAACACACATAATTTTTATAGAGTTTAAAAGTTTAATAAAAAAGATAATTAGGAGAAAAAAAATAAAGTGTACAGATCTGGCTGGGTGTGTCTGCATTCACCTCACTGACAAAGGATTGTCCCTTAAAAACAGAACCCTCCTACATATCCATAAATTCTCATTCATATCCATAAATTCTCGGACATATTCAGACATTCTTCTGTGGATCTTTGGTGTTCTTCTGTTTAGTTTTCTCTTGCCCCCTTCCCAATGGATCAATCCTCTTGGCACCATTGAGATTTACATTCCCTGATCCCAGAAATGCAATAAATTCCTCCCCCCCAGAGTTCTGCTCACTGCTGTCTTCATCTGGATAAAACAGTTTACAAATCCAGGAGTTCTGTATCTTTTTTTTTTCTCAGTCTTTGGGTTATACAAACAAAACCAGTTTTTATTTTAATACTATTCCACAGCCTAACATATATGTATTATATTACTATTTCTAAGTTTCATCAATAACAGAAATAAAGAAAACTATATTAATACAACAAAATTTTCCATTCTTATAACATTCATTTTAATATTTGCGAAAAGCCAACAATATAATCTGTTAAAAATAATTATAATTATATTAATAATTATATTAATAATATAATAACAGCCCTGAGCCCAAAAAAGGCCCCCCAAAACCACGCTGAGAGGAATTTGGGGGTCTGGCACCGATGGGCACCTGGATCCTCTCCAGAGAGAAAAGAACTGGCTTGAAAGGCCTCGTTTATTCTTAAAAACGTGGGGAAAACAGAAATAAAAGATTTAATGGCACGAGGCTCGGTAGATGGCACTGTTGGTCCCCGACACGCTGCAGAACTCGGGGAGGCTGGAAAATAAATGGTGAAATCTCCCTTTTTCCTCCAAAAAAAGTTCAGGCCACTTGGGGTTATCCGCCATGGGGGGATCCCAGTCCCCCACCACCTGGATGGATTTCCCCTCCCCTCTGGAGTTTTCCCGGGGAAAAGTCCTGCAGGGGAGTTCATCCCGGTTTTCCTGGGAAATCTGGGGCTCCCAGGGTGCTCTGAGGTGTGTGTGGGGTATGGACGTGTCCTCTGTGCGGGGTTGAGGCTGCGCTGCCTCAGTTTCCCCAAAGCTGGAAGCACCTGCAGGAGCTGAATACATTCCCCAGCTGCTCCGGGGTCCTGGAAGTTCCTTCTGTGTCCATAAGGAGAGAGAGAGTACAGAGCAGACCCTAAAGAAACCCCAAAATGACCCTAAAATGAGAGGCACCTGGAAGTTAATTGAGGTTTTCCTAAGAACTTAGAAAAACCCAATTTTCTTCTCTTTAATTCTCTGTAATGAGCTTCCCTATCCCACAGCAGGCTCTGGATAATCCCATTATTCCTGCCCCGATCTGGGCAGAATTCCAGTGTCAGACAAATGAATCTGAGGGCAGGGAGATGTAAAGTCACCCCAAAAATGGGTCCGTGCCCAGCAGCTCACCTGAGCTCACCTGAGCTGGGAGGGTCTGGGGAGGTCAAACTGGTTTTATTCCTTCTCTGTGCTGGGAAAAGCTGGGGAATGCTCCAAGTTCAACAGAGGGGGATTAAATATCGAGGGGAAATGGGGTTTGCAAGGGTTGTGCCCTGAGGGGAAATGGGTGGAGCCAGTGGGAAAAGAATTGAGGATTGGGGAGGATTGGGAGGCACAATTATTGAGGTGTCATGCTCATTGGGGGTCAGGGTGTTCAGGGGTCACAGTTATTAGTGAGCTCATTTTACAGTCATGGTTATTAGGATTTGGGGTTATTAGGGGTCACGGTTAATAGGGTTTGGGGTTATTAGGGGTCACAGATTTAGGGGTTACAATAATTAGCATTTGGGGTTATTAGGGATCATGGTTTTAAGGGGTCATAGTTATTAGGGCCCACATTTTTTTAGGGTCACTGTTTTTTGAGGTCACTGTTATTAGGGAGCTGATTTTTCAGGGGTTGTGTTTTTTAGGGTGACAGTCCTGAGTGGGCAGGGTGCTGAGGGGTCCCAGTTAGGGATGGGAGCTTGGGAAAGGCTGAACTCCAGTGAAACATCATCCCAACAATCCCAGGGGTGCTGCTTTGGGAATGCCCGTTTGGAATGCTGTTCTCCAACCCTCCAGGCTCACTTTTCCCTTTCATTTTTCCTCTCTGAGCACGGACACAGCTGGAAGCAGCTCCCAACCCTCCAGCCCAGGATGCTCCCTAAATGCAGGTGTCCCACCCATCCCAACGCCGATGATCCATCGAGGATCTGGCATTGGATATCCAGACTGGAAACACGAGCCGGGGGTTTCCAGTTACCGTGGAGGGGTGGCCTGGGAAGGTCGGGGAAGGGGAACGGTGCCAGGGCTAATCTGGGGCCAGGGCAGCTGTTGGCATGGGATTAAACCCAATCTTTCCTGGCACTGTCCCAAACCTTTTGGGAGCGTCTGGTCTCTGCCAGAGCTGCCAGCCTCGTGCCAGCCTCGTGGTGCCCAGATCTTGGCCACAGGTGGGGAGAGCAGCAATAAAATATTCCAAAGGGCCTTTATGGCGATGTGGCCACTTCCACCTCTCCATCCTCCTCCTCCCCGTGCTGCCAGACACATCCCAAGACACCTCCTCCGCTGGCACGAATCCTAAAATCTCTGGTGTAATTCATAACCTGCTCCCTGAGCTCTCCAAGGGTCGAGCCTGGGTTGGCACCAGGATCCTCATCCTTTTTCCAGCGGGTTCTGGGTACCCAGGGATGGGCTCGCTGCTGCCAGGGCAGGGAAATGTGGGTGGGCAGGGAAATGTGGACAGGGAGACTCCTGGAAAACTTCTGTCCTGTCATTAAAATCATGAAATCCTCTCTCCTGCTGTCGGTGCTGCTGGTGACATCAGGACCAAAGCTCCCAAGTGCCTCCTCTTTGCCCATATCCCGGTGCTCTGATGCGAGACAGAGAGATCTCTCCTGCCTCAGTTTCCCCAGCTCGCCCAGAAGTCTGAAGGGATGTTTGGGAGGGAATTCCAGAGGCTGCGTTTGCACCTAAATCCAGCTCTGGGGTTGATGCTGGAGGATTTGCGGCTGGGTGGGTTCCGGGTGCAACGTCCGGGGGTCCGAGGGACATCCCGGGGACATCCCGGGGACATCCGGGGGACATCCCGGGGACATCCCGGGGACATCCCGGGGACATCCGGGGGACATCCCGGGGACATCCCGGGGACATCCCGGCGGGCATCGCCATCCCGCTGCATGCCCGGCTCTTGCTCCTCCACCCCTCCTTTTGAAGGGGTTTTGTGTCCCCCTTTTGTGATGGAGAGCAGGGGTGGGAATTGTCCCGGCCACCCGCCGAGGGTGGCGGGGGTCCCGGGCTGGGAAGGGACAGGTCTCACCCCCGCCGTGCCTGGATTGTCCGTGGGGAGGGAGACACAATAAAGGGATTTATCGGCACGGGGAGGGTTCGGGCAGGGACAGGCGGGCTGTGGGGGTCGGCATCGCTTGGATCCCCTCAACCCCACCCATCATTCCAGGGGGGGATATTAAACAATCCCGGTTTGGATAAATCCAAATCATGACCGAAATCCTAGTGGGATTGGTGGGAGGGAGTAAATCCGAGACAAGCAGCGATGCCCCCGGCGCTCATCTCCCACCACCCAGCGCTCGCGGATCGCTGATTTTCTCATTCCCGGAGATTCCCGGGAAGCGGATCCGGAGCCGGGGGCTGGTGCCGGTCCTGCCCCGCGGCCGCGCTCGGAGCGGGGCGAACAAAGGTGGCTCTGTCCGGCTGAAGGAGCCTTTGTGCGAGCTGTGGGCGGCAGGGGAACCATCCCAGCCTGCAGCAGCCGGAGTTCTCCCCGTCCGAGAGCAGAGGAATTTTTGGAGATAAAAGAAGTTTCCATTGGATGGAGGCGCTGCCAAACCCTCGTCAGGAGGCAGGTGGATGTGGGGACAGCTCCGGGTGGGGGTCTGGCTTTCCCAGGGTCTGGATGAGTCCTGGGCTGTCACCCTGGGAATGGGATGGGATGGGGATGGGTAGGGACAGGGGCTGGGCTGGGGACAGGAAAGGGATTGGGGATGAGATGGGACAGGAACCAGGACGGTGTAAGGGATGGGGATGGGACAAGGGTGAAACAGGGACAGGGATCAGGACAGAGATGGTGACAGGGATGGAGATGAGAATGAGGATGGGGATAGGAATGAGGACAGGGACAGGGATGAGGGGACAGGGGTGGTGTCAGGGATGGGGATGGGATGGGGACAGGAATCAGGATGGGGTTGGATTGGGAACAGGAACCAAGACAGAGATGGTGGCAGGGATGGGAGCAGGTTTGAGATGGGGATGGGGACAGGGCAGGGATGAGGATGGGATTGGGATTGGGACAGGGGTTGGGGCAGGGATGAGACAGGGACAGGGATCAGGATGGGGACAGGGGTGGGACCAGGGCTGGAGCTCAGCTCTGCCTTTCCCCACCAGCTCACACAGAACCTGACCAAGGGCTGGGACCGAGCTGAGCACCTGGACAAAGATTTAGGTCTGGTCTTAACCTTTAGTCCATCCAGGTGATGCCCAAATCCAGCCTGGAGCCTGCTGCTCCCAAATCTGAGCTTTACCCCTTCTCTCAAGCCCATCCCTCTCTGTGAGGGGAAAACCTGGGGCTGCAGCTCCATCCTCCTCCTCCCTGACAGCAATTCCTGCCTTTCCCATCTCAGATGACCCTCCAGGACTGGCTGCTGGTGCTGCTGGGCCCTCCGAGCTGGATAATCTCTGTTAGAATTAATAAATGAATCAACCTTAACCCTCTTTGCCTGCCAGCTCCTCTCCAGCAGCAGGGACCGGGCCCTGCGTGCCCACTGTCACGTAGGGATGGACCCACGGAGCCACGGGCTGAGGGAGGAGCCAGGCAGCTCTTTTCCCCCTCTTCTATCCCCCATCCGGGTTTTTGGAATTCTCCAGGACTCTCAAAGCTCCTCCTAAGCACAGGAGCCGCCGCTGCTGCCATGGCAGATGCTGCAGATCCCAATTAAGCCCTTTGCCAGGTCAGATCCTCGGGGGAGGCCACGTGTCGCGGTCCCACGTGTGCCCTCACACGCAGCACACATTTGCACACGCATGATGTGTCTGCAGCAGGCTCGGGGCTTTGTTCTGCCCCGGGGCTCCCAGCCCCTCTGAACGCATCCATCCCCCCCAGCAGGGCTTGTGCCATTCCGTTTTCTCTCTCTCTCTGGGAGAAAGGAGAGAGGATTCCTCAGTAAAACTCTCTGCACTGAAATTTGGGCTGGGGGCAGGCGAGGTGACCCCCCCAGGGACAGGGGGATGCGGGGCTGATCCATGATCTGGCTGCTGCTCCTTGCCGTGCCAAGGGGCCCGGAGCGCAGGGGGGCTCCGTGGGGCTGTCAGTGCGGGGCAGGAGGAGCCCAGACCCTGCACAGAGCATCTCATCCCAGACAGCCCCGTCACTCTCATCCCAAGGCTCCGGGATTACACCACTGCTGCTCAAATCCCATCTTCATCCGCGCCGTGCCCAGCCAATGACCTCGGCGCTGGCACGAAGGGCCTTCCTCCACAGGGATCAGAGATGATAAAGCCCTCCCAGACCCAGCTTGGCACGGCGAGGTCTCGGTCTCTGTCTCAGCAAAGCATCGTGGATGCTCCAGGGATGACGTCCACGCACACGGAGAACGGGATGGACAATGAGAGCTTCACCCAGGTAAGGGGATTTTCACCCTGGATTTGGGATAGTGCTCCTAGGATTAGGGAGTTTGTGCTCCTTGTACCTGGCTGAGGATCTGTGATGGGTGCAGCTCAAAGGGGAGCAGCTGTGGGGGTCAAGGGATCACGGGATGGGTGCAGGGTGGAGGGGAGTTGTTTCTCAAATCTCCAGCCTTGACCAGGTAGGGTGATGCTGGAGCAAGGTGAGATGTAATTTTTGCGGTGATTTTTCTGCCTGTCAGAGTGAATTGATGAAAATACAAAAAATTGGGGTCTTTGAGCCGTGATCATTTTGTCAGGGAGTGAGGAGACGCTGCCTGTGATGTGTGAGGATCCCAGGAGAGCCCAGCTCTGCTCCTGTATCCCAGAGAGAGCTCTGGGCTGGATTTAGGGATCGTTCTGGACTTGGGGAACCTGCAGGGTTTCAATCCTCTGCCCACCAGCAGTGCTGTGGATTTCAGCTGGGATTTTGGAGGGGCTGGAGGTGGGGTCCCAGCGGACCCTGAGGATGGGCTGGCAGGCAGATCCATCCACACGTGGCTTTGCCATCCTGGTGTGGGTGCTGGTCCCTGCCAGGAGGACTGAAGGGTGGGACTGTCACAGCTGGGCACCCGTGCCTTCCTCAGATCTGAGTTTTGTGTGATTTCCTGCCGTCGGCTGGGAAGGATTTCAGGTCGGTGCAAGCTGGGTGTGGCTGTGGCACGGGACCATCAGGGTCCCCCTCTCACCAGACCCCAAGATCCAGCTCACCCACACCCGCAGTGCTGGGAGAGAGGATGAGCAGAGGGAAAAGCCTCTGGCACTGAGCATTCCCTGCCCAGTCCCACTCCTGTCCCTGCTCTGGTTTGGTGGCATCAGGGACGTGGCACGTCCCACGCCATGGGACGTGGTGGTGCCCACGGAAAGCGCCCCAGGGGTGCAGGAGAAACCTCCCCTTTCCGCTGGGGTTGGGAAAGTGCCGCACGCGGGAGGTGCCAGGGCAGAGTGACTCAGGGTCCTGTGTCCTGACCGGGACTTTTGACCTTGGAGCTGTGCCAGGTTTTGTGGCACCTGGCACAGCCCCTCTGGGATGGAGGATGATCCTCAGCTCTCCCTGCGTTTGGCCATGCTGGCTTTTGGGGACACCTTCCTCCTGCCAGCTCCGGCATCCAGGCTTTGGGTACTGGACTGGGACCTTTGGGACCTTCCTGGGATGTTGGGGACCTTCCTGGGGTGTTTGGGACCTTCCTGGGGTAGTGGGGACCTTCCTGGGATGGTGGGGACCTTCCTGGGGTGGTGGGGACCTTCCTGGGGTGGTGGGGACCTTCCTGGGGTGGTGGGGACAGTGTGGCTGCTGGGAATGGAAGGGGTCAGACATCTCCTCTCCGGGTGGTGTCACGGGGCCGATCCTGTGACGCATCCGATGGATCAGGAGATGTCTGATGGAGCTGGTGGGCTCCTGTACAGCTGGATGAGCTGGATCTGCCCTGAGGGAGGTCTGGTCAGGCCAATGTCATCTTCACGGTGTGGTGATTCAGGACACAGCAGCAGGACATGCAGGGCTGGGAGTGCAGGGAGAGAATGGGATGTGTCAGTGAGAAACGTCCCACTACAAAATGCCCCTGGGCAGAGGGGGCTGCTTGGGACGGAGATGATCCCAGGGTTGAGGGTCACCACCACCAGTGGAGAGTGGCCACCACAAGGGGACAGTGGCCACGAGCGAGGAATGGTGGCCATCACTGGAGGTGGATGGGTGGCACTGATAGGGAGTGACCGTCACTGTGGAGGGGCCCAGCACCACTGCGGGATGGCCACCACCATCCAGGGATGGCCATGTCCCAGTGGAAGGTGGCCACCAGCCCCAGCCACCTCCCAGCACAGGCCTAGTGATCCCCGTGCCCACCCACCTCTGGGTGCCACCACCCAGCCACCCCCCTTTGGATCCCTCCTGTGCTGACTGGTGGCCTCGGTGGCTTTGAGGCTCACGCAGGGCTGGGGGAGAGAGGGAAGAGCTGGAGCAGTGTGTCAGCGACACGTGAGGACGCTAAAATTAGGCGGCTCCAGCTAATCTAATTTAATCTCCCTTTTTCCGTCCGTTCCGTGGGGATCAGCCTGGCCAGAGGGGTGGGAAGCCGGGCTGTGGGGCAGCCCAGCCCAGGGACACCCAGGCCGACCCCCGGGGAATCCCTCTGCCTGTTCTGGGGAGAGGGGTCCGTGACCTGGGGGTGCAGCTGGGCTTTAGGACGGGCTGGAAATCGCTCCAGCACTATGAGATCTGCAGAGGAGCAGAAGTAGGATGGGTTCCCACCACCCCCAAGGCAGGAAGGGCACAATCCTCTCCTCCCTGTCCCTTCACGGAGCAGTTTGGGATGGGCGAGCCCCCTCCCTCTCGGCAGAGCCGAGGAAAGGCTCAGCCCAGCTCAGCCCAAGGTCACGCGCTCGCTCTGCGGCTGCTGGAGAAAAAGTTCTCCGACCGGTTTTCTATTCCCGGCCCTGTGCGAGGGCTGGGTCCAGCCAAGCTCCAGGTTTTCCGGTGCTTTGGGTGACAGGGCAGAGTCAATAACTGGTCACCGGTGTCACGCTGATGCCGATGGGTTCGTGGGGATGTGTGTGCCCGTGTCCAATGAAACCTCCTTGGAAACTATGTGGAGCAGCGCTGGAGCGATGAATCACGGGGCAGGTGATCCCAGATGAGTTCGCGCCTCTCCTGGAGCAGCTCCAGCTCCAGGGTCATCCCAGCTGCTCCGTGCTTGGATGGTCCCCAATTCCTCTGTACCCGCCCGTGCCTCAGTTTCCCCAGTATAAAAGCGGGTTATGACCCTCACCGGGTTCCCAGGGGTCTCCTGGGGGTCCTCAGCAGCGCTCCACGGGGGCTTTTGGGGTCCGGGGGCTCCGTCCCTGCTCTGGCCACGGGGCACGGCTCTTCCTCCCGCTCCGACGCTGTTATTACTGCACCACTCGTCCTTAAGGAATCACATTAGAGAAATTAGAGCTGCCTGTAGCTCCAATCCCTACAATCAGCCGCTTCCTCTTCCTAAGGAACGTGCCATTAAATGCCGATAGATTATTACAAGCCTATGTGGAGCTGGGAAGCAGCTGGGATGCCTTGAAAAGATTTCCATTGGGAGCTTTATTCCGTGAAAGGAATTCCAAAAGCAACTGAAAAACCTCAAATTAAAAAAATTACTGTATTTATAGGAACTGGTTGGGCAGAGTCCAACTCCTCCTGTCTTTTCTTGACTAGGGGGTTATCTGGCAAATCAGCGGAATCTTGGGGAATATTTTCCCTGAATAAACTGATTTTACAGGGCAGAATGATGAGACAGGTCCCTCATTTTGCGCAGACAGTCGCTTCCTTCACCCAGCCAGGCCGGCGGCAGATGGGGAAGGCGGACAGATGTGTCCAGCTATTTTTAGGCTCAAACGCTGCTTTAATTTCAATTTGCCCACGGAGAATTTGGCTTTTTAGGGTAAAAAAAAAAAAAAGCTGGATCAGAGGGTGAATTGAAATGTAGGGGCAGTGACAGAGATTAATGGAACATCCTGATTTGGAAGAGATCCACAAGGATCATTGAGTCCAAATCCTAAAATGAATCAGGTCACGATCTGGGGATTTAACCGGCACGCCTGCCAGGTTCACGGTGGGTCCAGCAGGACTGGATCCTCAAGGAAAAGGTGTCTGGCAGCAGGGCTGTCTCACCTCTGGCATCGGTTGCTTCTCTCCCTCTTTCCTTTGAAACGGAATTACAATTCCTTGAGCAAAACCACCAAAATGATGTAAATGGCCTCGTAGAAAGGGCTCTTGAGAGGGTGAAGGCAAAAAGAGCCGGAGCTGCTCCGGACTGGTTGGGAAAGCGGCGGGAGCGGGCAGACGGGTTGGGTAACTCTGCCCCAGGGCTGCTGGGACCGGCTCTGCTGGCAGCGGGGAGAGGGAGCTCCGGAGGGCCAGGACGTGCCGCGGCCCTCGTAGGGCTCCGGGCCACCAACGCCCGGCCACGGCCCGCGGACTCCCCGTGGAGCAGGG